>NW_026736396.1:0-71900 GCF_949786415.1 Peromyscus eremicus | reverse complement strand
ATAGCACTCGCGTCTGCTCCCAGCAAGTACAGTGTATTGGACAGAAGAGGAGCTACTGTTCTTGTCAGTTTCCTAAGCAGAGTTGAACTAGATATAGCCCGTGTGTGCAGGAAGCACACTTCCTTTGTTCTGAGCAAGCTCACTGTTCTTGCACTATAGGAAACAGAGTAGAGTAGAAGAGTGCTCTATTCTCAAAAGCAGAGTGTGTTTCTTGTAAGGTGAGCTATCGTTTGTTTCCCAGTCCTAAATGGAGTTGAACCACATGCAGTTTTTGGTCCACGAGCAAGGGATGTTTTCTGGTAAGGAAAGTCACCATTGCGCTCCCTTTGGCATACACAGCTCAAATAGCACTCGCGTCTTTTCCCAGCAAGTACAGTGTATTGGACTGAAGAGGAGCTACTGTTCTTGTCAATTTCCTAAGCAGAGTTGAACTAGATATGGCCCGTGTGTAGGAAGCAAAGATCTTTTGTTCTGAGCAAGCTCACTGTTCTGGCCCTCTAGGAAACACAGAAGAGTAGAAGAGTGCTCTTTTCTCAAAAGCAGAGTGTATTTCTTCTAAGGCGAGCTAGCGTTTGTTTCCAAGTCCTAAATGGAGTTGAATCCCATGCAGTTTCTGGTCCTAGAATCAAGAGTTGTTTTCTGGTAAGAAGAGTCACTATTGCACTCCCATTGCCATACACAGGGCAAATAGCACTCGTGTCTGTTCCCAGCAAGTACAGTGTATTAGACTGAAGAGGAGCTACTGTTCTTGTCAGTTTCCTAAGCATAGTTGAACTAGATATGGTCCGTGTGTGTAGGAAGCACAGTTCTTTTGTTCTGAGCAAGCTCACTGTTCTGGACCTATAGGAAACACAGAAGAATAGAAGAGTGCTCTTTTATCAAAAGCAGAGTGCGTTTCTTGTAAGGCGAGCTAGCATTTGTTTCCCAGTGAGAAACGGAGTTGAATCACATGCAGTTTCTGGTCCTACGTGCAAGAGTTATTTTCTGGTAAGAAGAGTCACTATTGCGCTCCCATTGCCATACACAGTGCAAATAGCACTCGCGTCTGCTCCCAGCAAGTACAGTGTATTGGACTGAAGAGGAGCTACTGTTCTTGACAGTTTCCTAAGCAGAGTTGAACTAGATATAGCCCGTGTGTGTAGGAAGCACAGTTCTTTTGTTCTGAGCAAGCTCACTCTTCTGGCCTATAAGAAGCACAGTAGAGTAGAAGAGTGCTCTTTTCTCAAAAGCAGAGTGTGTTTCTTAAAGGCGAGCTAGATTTTGTTTCCCAGTCCTAAATGGAGTTGAATCACATGCAGTTTCTGGTCCTACAAGCAAGAGTTGTTTTCTGGTAAGAAGAGTCCCTATTGCGCTCCCTTTGCCATACACAGTGCAAATAGCACTCGCGTCTGCTTCCAGCAAGCACAGTGTATTGGACTAAAAAGGAGCTACTGTTCTTGTCAGTTTCCTAAGCAGAGTTGAACTAGATATAGCCCGTGTGTGTAGGAAGCACAGTTCTTTTGTTCTGAGCAAGCTCACTGTTCTGGCCCTATAGGAAATACAGTAGAGTAGAAGAGTGCTCTTTTCTCAAAAAGCAGAGTGTGTTTCTTATAAGGTGAGCTAGCGTTGGTTTTCCAGTCCTAAATGGAGTTGAATCACATGCAGTTTTTAGTCCTACGAGCAAGGGATGTTTTCTGGTAAGGAAAGTCACTATTATGCTCCCTTTGCCATAAACAGTGCAAATAGCACTCGCGTCTCTTCCCAGCAAGTACAGTGTATTGGACTGAAGAGGAGCTACTGTTCTTGTCAGTTTCCTAAGCAGAGTTGAACTAGATATGGCCCGTGTGTGTAGGAAGCACAGTTCTTTTGTTCTGAGCAATCTCACTGTTCGGACACCATTGTTAACACAGTAGAGTAGAAGAGTGCTCTTTTCTGAAAAGCAGAGTGTGTTTCTTGTAAGGCGAGCTAGCGTTTGTTTCCCAGTCCTACATGGAGTTGAATCACATGCAGTTTCTGATCCTGGGAGCAAGAGTTGTTTTCTGGTAAGAAGAGTCATTATTGCACTCCCATTGTCATACACAGGTCAAATAGCACTGGCTTCTGTTCCCAGCATGTACAGTGTTTTGGACTGAAGAGGATCTACTGTTCTTGTCAGTACCTAAGCAGAGTTGAACTAGATATGGCCGGTGTGTGTAGGAAGCACAATTGTTTTGTTCTGAGCAAGCTCACTCTTTTGACCCTATAGGAAACACAGTAGAGTAGAAGAGTGCTCTTTTCTCAAAAGCAGAGTGTGTTTCTTGTAAGGCGAGCTAGCTTTTGTTTCCCAGTCCTAAATGGAGTTGAATCACATGCAGTTTCTGGTCCTACAAGCAAGAGTTTTTTTTCTAGTAAGGAGAGTCACTATTGTGTTCCCATTGCCATACACAGGGCAAATAGGACTCGCGTCTGTTCCCAGGATGTACAGTGTACTGGACTGAAGAGGATCTACTGTTCTTGTCAGTTTCCTAAGCAAACTTGAACTAGATATGGTCCGTGTGTGTAGGAAGTACACTTCTTTTGTTCTGAGCAAGCTCACTCTTCAGGATCTATAGGAAACTCAGTAGAGTAGAAGACTGCTCTTTTCTCAAAAGCAGAGTGTGTTTCTTCTAAGGCAAGTTAGCGTTTGTTTCCAAGTCCTAAAGGGAGTTGAATCACATGCAGTTTCTGGTCCTACAAGCAAGAGTTGTTTTCTGGTGAGAAGAGTCACTATTGCGCTCCCATTGCCATACACAGGGCAAATAGCACTCGCGTCTGTTCTCAGCAAGTACAGTGTATTGGACTGAAGAGGAGCTACTGTTCTTGTCAGTTTCCTAAGCAGAGTTGAACTAGATATGGCCCCTGTGTGTAGGAAACACAGTTCTTTTGTTCTGAGCAAGCTCACTGTTCTGGCCCTATAGGAAATACAGAAGAGTAGAAGAGTGCTCTTTTCTCAAAAGCAGAGTGTGTTTCTTGTAAGGCGAGCTAGCGTTTGTTTCCCAGTCCAAAATGGAGTTGAATCACATGCAGTTTCTGGTCCTACGAGCAATTGATGTTTTCTGGTAAGGAAAGTAACTATTGTGCTCCCTTTGCCATACACAGTGCAAATAGCACTCACGTCTGTTCCCAGCAAATACAGTGTATTGGACTGAAGAGGATCTACTGTTCTTGTCAGTTTCCTAAGCAGAGTTGAACTAGATATGGCCCGTGTGTGTAGGAAGCACAGTTCTTTTGTTCTGAGCAAGCTCAATGTTCTGGCCCTGTAGGAAACACAGAAGAGTAGAAGAGTGCTCTTTTCTCAAAAGCAGAGTGTGTTTCTTGTAAGGCGAGCTAGCGTTTGTTTCCCAGTCCTAAATGGAGTTCAATCACATGCAGTTTCTGATCCTAGGAGCAAGAATTGTTTTCTGGTAAGAAGAGTCACTATTGCCCTCCCATTTTCATATACAGGGCAAATAGCACTGGCGTCTGTTCCCAGCATGTACAGTGTATTGGACTGAAGAGGATCTACTGTTCTTGTCAGTTTCCTAAGCAGAGTTGCACTAGATTTAGCCCGTGTGTGTAGGAAGCACAGTTCTTTTGTTCTGAGCACGCTCACTGTTTTGGCCCTATAGGAAACAAAGTAGAGTAGAAGAGTGCTCTTTTCTCAAAAGCAGAGTGTGTTTTTTGTAAGGCGAGCTAGATTTTGTTTCCAAGTCCTAAATGGAGTTGAATCACATGTATTTTCTGGTCCTACAAGCAAGATTTGTTTTCTGGTAAGAAGAGTCCCTATTGCGCTCCCTTTGCCATACACAGTGCAAATAGCACTCGCGTCTGCTCCCAGCAAGTACAGTGTATTGGACTGAAGAGGAGCTACTGTTCTTGTCAGTTTCCTAAGCAGAGTTGAACTAGGTATAGCCCGTGTGTGTAGGAAGCCCAGTTCTTTTGTTCTGAGCAAGCTCACTGTTCTGGCCCTATAGGAATCACAGTAGAGTAGAAGAGTGCTCTTTTCTCAAAAGCAGAGTGTGTTTCTTGTAAGGTGAGCTAGTGTTTGTTTCCCAATCCCAAATGGAGTTCAATCACATGCCTTTTCTGGTCCTACGAGCAAGAGTTGTTTTCTGGTAAGAAGAGTCACTATTTCGGTCCCATTGCCATACACAGTGCAAATAGCACTCGCGTCTGCTCCCAGTAAGTACAGTGTATTGGACAGAAGAGGAGCTACTGTTCTTGTCAGTTTCCTAAGCAGAGTTGAACTAGATATAGCCCGTGTGTGTAGGAAGCACAGTTCTTTTGTTCTGAGCAAGGTCACTGTTTTGGCCCTATAGGAAACACAGTAGAGTAGAAGAGTGCTCTTTTCTCAAAAGCAGAGTGTGTTTCTTGTGAGGTGAGCTAGCGTTTGTTTGCCAGTCCTAAATGGAGTTCAATCACATGCAGTTTCTGATCCTAGGAGCAACAATTGTTTTCTGGTAAGAAGAGTCACTATTGCCCTCCCATTTTCATATACAGGGCAAATAGCACTGGCGTCTGTTCCCAGCATGTACAGTGTATTGGACTGAAGAGGATCTACTGTTCTTGTCAGTTTCCTAAGCAGAGTTGAACTAGATTTAGCCCGTGTGTGTAGGAAGCACAGTTCTTTTGTTCTGAGCATGCTCACTGTTTTGGCCCTATAGGAAACACAGTAGAGTAGAAGAGTGCTCTTTTCTCAAAAGCAGAGTGTGTTTCTTGTAAGGCGAGCTAGATTTTGTTTCCCAGTCCTAAATGGAGTTGAATCACATGCAATTTCTGGTCCTCGAAGCAAGAGTTGTTTTCTGGTAAGAAGAGTCACTATTGTGCTCCCATTGTCATACACAGGGCAAATAGCACTCGCGTCTGTTCCCAGCATGTACAGTGTATTGGACTGAAGAGGATCTACTGTTCTTGTCAGTTTCCTAAGCAGAGTTGAACTAAATATGGCCGGTGTGTGTAGGAAGCACAGTTCTTTTGTTCTGAGCAAGCTCACTCTTTTGGCCCTATAGGAAACACAGTAGAGTAGAAGAGTGCTCTTTTCTCAAAAGCAGAGTGTGTTTCTTGTAAGGCGAGCTAGCTTTTGTTTCCCAGTCCTAAATGGAGTTGAATCACATGCAGTTTCTGGTCCTACAAGCAAGAGTTTTTTTTCTAGTAAGAAGAGTCACTATTGTGTTCCCATTGCCATACACAGGGCAAATAGGACTCGCGTCTGTTCCCAGGATGTACAGTGTAATGGACTGAAGAGGATCTACTGTTCTTGTCAGTTTCCTAAGCAAACTTGAACTAGATATGATCCGTGTGTGTAGGAAGTACACTTCTTTTGTTCTGAGCAAGCTCACTCTTCAGGTTCTATAGGAAACACAGTAGAGTAGAAGACTGCTCTTTTCTCAAAAGCAGAGTGTGTTTCTTCTAAGGCGAGTTAGCGTTTGTTTCCAAGTCCTAAAGGGAGTTGAATCACATGCAGTTTCTGGTCCTACAAGCAAGAGTTGTTTTCTGGTGAGAAGAGTCACTATTGCGCTCCCATTGCCATACACAGGGCAAATAGCATTCGCGTCTGTTCTCAGCAAGTACAGTGTATTGGACTGAAGAGGATCTACTGTTCTTGTCAGTTTCCTAAGCAGAGTTGAACTAGATATGGCCCGTGTGTGTAGGAAGCACAGTTCTTTTGTTCTGAGCAAGCTCACTGTTCTGGCCCTGTAGGAAACACAGAAGAGTAGAAGAGTGCTCTTTTCTCAAAAGCAGAGTGTGTTTCTTGTAAGGCGAGCTAGCGTTTGTTTGCCAGTCCTAAATGGAGTTCAATCACATGCAGTTTCTGATCCTAGGAGCAAGAATTGTTTTCTGGTAAGAAGAGTCACTATTGCCCTCCCATTTTCATATACAGGGCAAATAGCACTGGCGTCTGTTCCCAGCATGTACAGTGTATTGGACTGAAGAGGATCTACTGTTCTTGTCAGTTTCCTAAGCAGAGTTGCACTAGATTTAGCCCGTGTGTGTAGGAAGCACAGTTCTTTTGTTCTGAGCACGCTCACTGTTTTGGCCCTATAGGAAACAAAGTAGAGTAGAAGAGTGCTCTTTTCTCAAATTGCAGAGTGTGTTTTTTGTAAGGATAGCTAGATTTTGTTTCCAAGTCCTAAATGGAGTTGAATCACATGTATTTTCTGGTCCTACAAGCAAGATTTGTTTTCTGGTAAGAAGAGTCCCTATTGCGCTCCCTTTGCCATACACAGTGCAAATAGCACTCACGTCTGCTCCCAGCAAGTACAGTGTATTGGACTGAAGAGGAGCTACTGTTCTTGTCAGTTTCCTAAGCAGAGTTGAACTAGGTATAGCCCGTGTGTGTAGGAAGCCCAGTTCTTTTGTTCTGAGCAAGCTCACTGTTCTGGCCCTATAGGAATCACAGTAGAGTAGAAGAGTGCTCTTTTCTCAAAAGCAGAGTGTGTTTCTTGTAAGGTGAGCTAGTGTTTGTTTCCCAATCCCAAATGGAGTTCAATCACATGCCTTTTCTGGTCCTACGAGCAAGAGTTGTTTTCTGGTAAGAAGAGTCACTATTTCGGTCCCATTGCCATACACAGTGCAAATAGCACTCGCGTCTGCTCCCAGTAAGTACAGTGTATTGGACAGAAGAGGAGCTACTGTTCTTGTCAGTTTCCTAAAGCAGAGTTGAACTAGATATAGCCCGTGTGTGTAGGAAGCACAGTTCTTTTGTTCTGAGCAAGGTCACTGTTTTGGCCCTATAGGAAACACAGTAGAGTAGAAGAGTGCTCTTTTCTCAAAAGCAGAGTGTGTTTCTTGTGAGGTGAGCTAGCGTTTGTTTGCCAGTCCTAAATGGAGTTCAATCACATGCAGTTTCTGATCCTAGGAGCAACAATTGTTTTCTGGTAAGAAGAGTCACTATTGCCCTCCCATTGTCATATACAGGGCAAATAGCACTGGCGTCTGTTCCCAGCATGTACAGTGTATTGGACTGAAGAGGATCTACTGTTCTTGTCAGTTTCCTAAGCAGAGATGAACTAGATTTAGCCCGTGTGTGTAGGAAGCACAGTTCTTTTGTTCTGAGCATGCTCACTGTTTTGGCCCTATAGGAAACACAGTAGAGTAGAAGAGTGCTCTTTTCTCAAAAGCAGAGTGTGTTTCTTGTAAGGCGAGCTAGATTTTGTTTCCCAGTCCTAAATGGAGTTGAATCACATGCAATTTCTGGTCCTCGAAGCAAGAGTTGTTTTCTGGTAAGAAGAGTCACTATTGTGCTCCCATTGTCATACACAGGGCAAATAGCACTCGCGTCTGTTCCCAGCATGTACAGTGTATTGGACTGAAGAGGATCTACTGTTCTTGTCAGTTTCCTAAGCAGAGTTGAACTAAATATGGCCGGTGTGTGTAGGAAGCACAGTTCTTTTGTTCTGAGCAAGCTCACTCTTTTGGCCCTATAGGAAACACAGTAGAGTAGAAGAGTGCTCTTTTCTCAAAAGCAGAGTGTGTTTCTTGTAAGGCGAGCTAGCTTTTGTTTCCCAGTCCTAAATGGAGTTGAATCACATGCAGTTTCTGGTCCTACAAGCAAGAGTTTTTTTTCTAGTAAGAAGAGTCACTATTGTGTTCCCATTGCCATACACAGGGCAAATAGGACTCGCGTCTGTTCCCAGGATGTACAGTGTAATGGACTGAAGAGGATCTACTGTTCTTGTCAGTTTCCTAAGCAAACTTGAACTAGATATGATCCGTGTGTGTAGGAAGTACACTTCTTTTGTTCTGAGCAAGCTCACTCTTCAGGTTCTATAGGAAACACAGTAGAGTAGAAGACTGCTCTTTTCTCAAAAGCAGAGTGTGTTTCTTCTAAGGCGAGTTAGCGTTTGTTTCCAAGTCCTAAAGGGAGTTGAATCACATGCAGTTTCTGGTCCTACAAGCAAGAGTTGTTTTCTGGTGAGAAGAGTCACTATTGCGCTCCCATTGCCATACACAGGGCAAATAGCATTCGCGTCTGTTCTCAGCAAGTACAGTGTATTGGACTGAAGAGGATCTACTGTTCTTGTCAGTTTCCTAAGCAGAGTTGAACTAGATATGGCCCGTGTGTGTAGGAAGCACAGTTCTTTTGTTCTGAGCAAGCTCACTGTTCTGGCCCTGTAGGAAACACAGAAGAGTAGAAGAGTGCTCTTTTCTCAAAAGCAGAGTGTGTTTCTTGTAAGGCGAGCTAGCGTTTGTTTGCCAGTCCTAAATGGAGTTCAATCACATGCAGTTTCTGATCCTAGGAGCAAGAATTGTTTTCTGGTAAGAAGAGTCACTATTGCCCTCCCATTTTCATATACAGGGCAAATAGCACTGGCGTCTGTTCCCAGCATGTACAGTGTATTGGACTGAAGAGGATCTACTGTTCTTGTCAGTTTCCTAAGCAGAGTTGCACTAGATTTAGCCCGTGTGTGTAGGAAGCACAGTTCTTTTGTTCTGAGCACGCTCACTGTTTTGGCCCTATAGGAAACAAAGTAGAGTAGAAGAGTGCTCTTTTCTCAAATTGCAGAGTGTGTTTTTTGTAAGGATAGCTAGATTTTGTTTCCAAGTCCTAAATGGAGTTGAATCACATGTATTTTCTGGTCCTACAAGCAAGATTTGTTTTCTGGTAAGAAGAGTCCCTATTGCGCTCCCTTTGCCATACACAGTGCAAATAGCACTCACGTCTGCTCCCAGCAAGTACAGTGTATTGGACTGAAGAGGAGCTACTGTTCTTGTCAGTTTCCTAAGCAGAGTTGAACTAGGTATAGCCCGTGTGTGTAGGAAGCCCAGTTCTTTTGTTCTGAGCAAGCTCACTGTTCTGGCCCTATAGGAATCACAGTAGAGTAGAAGAGTGCTCTTTTCTCAAAAGCAGAGTGTGTTTCTTGTAAGGTGAGCTAGTGTTTGTTTCCCAATCCCAAATGGAGTTCAATCACATGCCTTTTCTGGTCCTACGAGCAAGAGTTGTTTTCTGGTAAGAAGAGTCACTATTTCGGTCCCATTGCCATACACAGTGCAAATAGCACTCGCGTCTGCTCCCAGTAAGTACAGTGTATTGGACAGAAGAGGAGCTACTGTTCTTGTCAGTTTCCTAAAGCAGAGTTGAACTAGATATAGCCCGTGTGTGTAGGAAGCACAGTTCTTTTGTTCTGAGCAAGGTCACTGTTTTGGCCCTATAGGAAACACAGTAGAGTAGAAGAGTGCTCTTTTCTCAAAAGCAGAGTGTGTTTCTTGTGAGGTGAGCTAGCGTTTGTTTGCCAGTCCTAAATGGAGTTCAATCACATGCAGTTTCTGATCCTAGGAGCAACAATTGTTTTCTGGTAAGAAGAGTCACTATTGCCCTCCCATTGTCATATACAGGGCAAATAGCACTGGCGTCTGTTCCCAGCATGTACAGTGTATTGGACTGAAGAGGATCTACTGTTCTTGTCAGTTTCCTAAGCAGAGATGAACTAGATTTAGCCCGTGTGTGTAGGAAGCACAGTTCTTTTGTTCTGAGCATGCTCACTGATTTGGCCCTATAGGAAACACAGTAGAGTAGAAGAGTGCTCTTTTCTCAAAAGCAGAGTGTGTTTCTTGTAAGGCGAGCTAGATTTTGTTTCCCAGTCCTAAATGGAGTTGAATCACATGCAATTTCTGGTCCTCGAAGCAAGAGTTGTTTTCTGGTAAGAAGAGTCACTATTGTGCTCCCATTGTCATACACAGGGCAAATAGCACTCGCGTCTGTTCCCAGCATGTACAGTGTATTGGACTGAAGAGGATCTACTGTTCTTGTCAGTTTCCTAAGCAGAGTTGAACTAAATATGGCCGGTGTGTGTAGGAAGCACAGTTCTTTTGTTCTGAGCAAGCTCACTCTTTTGGCCCTATAGGAAACACAGTAGAGTAGAAGAGTGCTCTTTTCTCAAAAGCAGAGTGTGTTTCTTGTAAGGCGAGCTAGCTTTTGTTTCCCAGTCCTAAATGGAGTTGAATCACATGCAGTTTCTGGTCCTACAAGCAAGAGTTTTTTTCTAGTAAGAAGAGTCACTATTGTGTTCCCATTGCCATACACAGGGCAAATAGGACTCGCGTCTGTTCCCAGGATGTACAGTGTAATGGACTGAAGAGGATCTACTGTTCTTGTCAGTTTCCTAAGCAAACTTGAACTAGATATGGTCCGTGTGTGTAGGAAGTACACTTCTTTTGTTCTGAGCAAGCTCACTCTTCAGGTTCTATAGGAAACACAGTAGAGTAGAAGACTACTCTTTTCTCAAAAGCAGAGTGTGTTTCTTCTAAGGCGAGTTAGCGTTTGTTTCCAAGTCCTAAAGGGAGTTGAATCACATGCAGTTTCTGGTCCTACAAGCAAGAGTTGTTTTCTGGTGAGAAGAGTCACTATTGCGCTCCCATTGCCATACACAGGGCAAATAGCATTCGCGTCTGTTCTCAGCAAGTACAGTGTATTGGACTGAAGAGGAGCTACTGTTCTTGTCAGTTTCCTAAGCAGAGTTGAACTAGATATGGCCCCTGTGTGTAGGAAGCACAGTTCTTTTGTTCTGAGCAAGCTCACTGTTCTGGCCCTATAGGAAACACAGAAGAGTAGAAGAGTGCTCTTTTCTCAAAAGCAGAGTGTGTTTCTTGTAAGGCGAGCTAGCGTTTGTTTCCCAGTCCAAAATGGAGTTGAATCACATGCAGTTTCTGGTCCTACGAGCAAGGGATGTTTTCTGGTAAGGAAAGTAACTATTGTGCTCCCTTTGCCATACACAGTGCAAATAGCACTCACGTCTGTTCCCAGCAAGTACAGTGTATTGGACTGAAGAGGATCTACTGTTCTTGTCAGTTTCCTAAGCAGAGTTGAACTAGATATGGCCCGTGTGTGTAGGAAGCACAGTTCTTTTGTTCTGAGCAAGCTCACTGTTCTGGCCCTGTAGGAAACAGAGAAGAGTAGAAGAGTGCTCTTTTCTCAAAAGCACAGTGTGTTTCTTGTAAGGCGAGCTAGCGTTTGTTTCCCAGTCCTAAATGGAGTTCAATCACATGCAGTTTCTGATCCTAGGAGCAAGAATTGTTTTCTGGTAAGAAGAGTCACTATTGCCCTCCCATTTTCATATACAGGGCAAATAGCACTGGCGTCTGTTCCCAGCATGTACAGTGTATTGGACTGAAGAGGATCTACTGTTCTTGTCAGTTTCCTAAGCAGAGTTGCACTAGATTTAGCCCGTGTGTGTAGGAAGCACAGTTCTTTTGTTCTGAGCACGCTCACTGTTTTGGCCCTATAGGAAACAAAGTAGAGTAGAAGAGTGCTCTTTTCTCAAAAGCAGAGTGTGTTTTTTGTAAGGCGAGCTAGATTTTGTTTCCCAGTCCTAAATGGAGTTGAATCACATGCATTTTCTGGTCCTACAAGCAAGATTTGTTTTCTGGTAAGAAGAGTCCCTATTGCGCTCCCTTTGCCATACACAGTACAAATAGCACTCGCGTCTGCTCCCAGCAAGTACAGTGTATTGGACTGAAGAGGAGCTACTGTTCTTGTCAGTTTCCTAAGCAGAGTTGAACTAGGTATAGCCCGTGTGTGTAGGAAGCCCAGTTCCTTTGTTCTGAGCAAGCTCACTGTTCTGGCCCTATAGGAAACACAGTAGAGTAGAAGAGTGCTCTTTTCTCAAAAGCAGAGTGTGTTTCTTGTAAGGTGAGCTAGCGTTTGTTTCCCAATCCCAAATGGAGTTCAATCACATGCAGTTTCTGGTCCTACGAGCAAGAGTTGTTTTCTGGTAAGAAGAGTCACTATTTCGGTCCCATTGCCATGCACAGTGCAAATAGCACTCGCGTCTGCTCTCAGTAAGTACAGTGTATTGGACAGAAGAGGAGCTACTGTTCTTGTCAGTTTCCTAAGCAGAGTTGAACCAGATATAGCCCGTGTGTGTAGGAAGCACAGTTCTTTTGTTCTGAGCAAGCTCACTGTTTTGGCCCTATAGGAAACACAGTAGAGTAGAAGAGTGCTCTTTTCTCAAAAGCAGAGTGTGTTTCTTGTGAGGTGAGCTAGCGTTTGTTTGCCAGTCCTAAATGGAGTTCAATCACATCCAGTTTCTGATCCTAGGAGCAAGAATTGTTTTCTGGTAAGAAGAGTCACTATTGCCCTCCCATTGTCATATACAGGGCAAATAGCACTGGCGTCTGTTCCCAGCATGTACAGTGTATTGGACTGAAGAGGATCTACTGTTCTTGTCAGTTTCCTAAGCAGAGTTGAACTAGATTTAGCCCGTGTGTGTAGGAAGCACAGTTCTTTTGTTCTGAGCATGCTCACTGTTTTGGCCCTATAGGAAACACAGTAGAGTAGAAGAGTGCTCTTTTCTCAAAAGCAGAGTGTGTTTCTTGTAAGGCGAGCTAGATTTTGTTTCCCTGTCCTAAATGGAGTTGAATCACATGCAGTTTCTGGTCCTACGAGCAACAGTTGTTTTCTGGTAAGAAGAGTCACTATTGTGCTCCCATTGTCATACACAGGGCAAATAGCACTCGCGTCTGTTCCCAGCATGTACAGTGTATTGGACTGAAGAGGATCTACTGTTCTTGTCAGTTTTCTAAGCAGAGTTGAACTAAATATGGCCGGTGTGTGTAGGAAGCACAGTTCTTTTGTTCTGAGCAAGCTCACTCTTTTGGCCCTATAGGAAACACAGTAGAGTAGAAGAGTGCTCTTTTCTCAAAAGCAGAGTTTGTTTCTTGTAAGGCGAGCTAGCTTTTGTTTCCCAGTCCTAAATGGAGTTGAATCACATGCAGTTTCTGGTCCTACAAGCAAGAGTTTTTTTCTAGTAAGAAGAGTCACTATTGTGTTCCCATTGCCATACACAGGGCAAATAGGACTCGCGTCTGTTCCCAGGATGTACAGTGTAATGGACTGAAGAGGATCTACTGTTCTTGTCAGTTTCCTAAGCAAACTTGAACTAGATATGGTCCGTGTGTGTAGGAAGTACACTTCTTTTGTTCTGAGCAAGCTCACTCTTCAGGTTCTATAGGAAACACAGTAGAGTAGAAGAGTGTTCTTTTCTCAAAAGCAGAGTGTGTTTCTTGTAAGGCGAGCTAGCGTTTGTTTCACAGTCCTAAAAGGAGTTGAATCACATGCAGTTTCTGTTCGAACGATCAAGAGTTGTTTTCTGTTAAGAAGAGTCACTGTTGTGCTCCCATTGTCATACACAATGCAAATAGCACTGGCGTCTGTTCCCAGTATGTACAGTGTATTGGACTGAAGAGGAGCTACTGTTCTTGTCAGTTTCCTAAGCAGAGTTGAACTAGATATGGCCCGTGTGTGTAGGAAGCACAGTTCTTTTGTTCTGAGCAAGCTCACTGTTCAGACTCCACAGGAAACACAGTAGAGTAGAAGAGTGCTCTTTTCTCAAAAGCAGAGTGTGTTGTTTCTTGTAAGGTGAGCTAGCGTTTGTTTCCCAGTCCTAAATAGAGGTGAATCACATGCAGTTTCTGGTCCTAGGAGCAAGAATTGTTTTCTGGTTTGGAAAGTCACTATTGCACTCCCATTGCCATATACAGTGCAAATAGCACTCACGTCGTTTCCCAGGAAGTACAGTGTATTAGACTGAAGTGGAGCTACTGTTCTTGTCAGTTTTCTAAGCAGAGTTGAACTAGATATGGCCCGTGTGTGCAGGAAGCACACTTCTTTTGTTCAGAGCAAGCTCACTGTACGGAACCCATAGGAAACACAGTACTTTAAAAGAGTGCCCTTTTATCAAAAGCAGAGTGTGTTTCTTGTAAGGCGAGCTAGCGTTTGTTTCCCAGACCTAAATGGAGTTGAATCACATGCAGTTTCTGGTCCTACGAGCAAGAATTGTTTTCTGGTAACAAGAGTCACTATTGCACTCCCACTGAGATACACAGTACAAATAGCACTCGCACATGTTCCCAGCAAGTACAGTGTATTGGACTGAAGAGGAGCCACTGTTCCTGTCATTTTCATAAGCAGAGTTGAACTAGACATGGCCCGTGTGTGTAGGAAGCACAGTTCTTTTGTTCTGAGCATGCTCACTGTTCTGGCCCTATAGGAAACACAGTAGAGTAGAAGAGTGCTCATTTCCAAAAGCAGAGTGTGTTTCTTGTAAGGCGAGCTAGCGTTTGTTTCCCAGTCCTAAATGGAGTTGAATCACATGCAGTTTCTGGTCCTACGAGCAAGAGTTGTTTTCTGGTAAGAAGAGTCACTATTGTGCTCAAATTGAGATACCTAGTGCAAATAGCACTCGCGTCTGTTCCCAGCAAGTACAGTGTATTGGACTGAAGAGGATCTACTGTTCTTGTCAGTTTCCTAAGCAGAGTTGAACTAGATATGGCCTGTGTGTGTAGGAAGCACAGTTCTTTTGTTCTGAGCAAGCTCACTGTTCTTGCCCTATAGGAAACACAGTAGAGGAGAAGATTGCTCTTTTCTCAAAAGCAGAGTGTGTTTCTTGTTATTCGAGGTAGCGTTTGTTTCCCAGTCCTAAATGGAGTTGAATCTCATGCAGTATCTGGTCCTACAAGCAAGAGTAGATTTCTGGTAAGAAGAGTCACTATTTCGCTCCCATTGCCATACACAGTGCAAATAGCACTCGCTTCTGCTTCCAGCAAATACAGGGTATTGGACTGAAGAGGAGCTAACTTTCTTGTCAGTTTCCTAAGCAGAGTTGAACTAGATATGCCCCTGTGTGTAGGAAGCACAGTTCTTTTGTTCTGAGCAAGCTCACTCTTCGGACCCCATAGGAAACCCAGTAGAGTAGAAGAGTGCTCTTTTCTCAAAAGCAGGGTGTGTTTCTTGTAAGGAGAGCTAGCGTTGGTTTCCCAGTCCTAAATGGAGTTGAATCACATGCAGTTTCTTTTCCTACGAGCAAGAGTTGTTTTCTGGTAAGAAGAGTCACTATTGCGCTCCCATTGAGATACACAGTACAAATAGCACTCGCGTCTGTTCCCAGCAAGTACAGTTTATTGGACAGAAGAGGAGCTACTATTCTTTTCAGTTTCCTAATCAGAGTTGAACTAGATATGGCACGTGTGTGTAGGAAGCACAGTTCTTTTGTTCTGAGCAAGCTCACTGTTCTGGCCCTATAGGAAATACAGTGGAGTAGAAGAGTGCTCTTTTCTCAAAAGCAGAGTGTGTTTCTTGTAAGGCGAGCTAGCATTTGTTTCCCAGTCCTAAATGGAGTTGAATCACATGCAGTTTCTATTCCTATGAGCAAGAGTTGTTTTCTGGTAAGAAGAGTCACTGTTGCGCTCAAATTGAGATACATCGTGCAAATAGCACTCGCGTCTGTTCCCAGCAAGTACAGTGTATTGGACTGAAGAGGAGCTACTGTTCTTCTCAGTTTTCTAAGCAGAGTTGAACTAGATATGACCCATGTGAGTAGGAAGCACAGTTCATTTGTTCTGAGCAAGCTCACTGTTCAGACCCCATAGTATACACATTACAGTAGAAGAGTGCTCTTTTCTCAAAAGGAGATTGTGTTTCTTGTAAGTCGACTTTCGTTTGTTTCTCAGTCCTAAATGGAGTTGAATCCCATGCAGTTTATGGTCCTACGAGCAAGAGTTTTTTTCTGGTAAGAAGAGTCACTATTGCGCTCCCATTGTGATACTCAGGGCAAATAGCACTGGCGTCTGTTCCCAGCATGTACAGTGTATTGGACTGAAGAGGATCTACTGTTCTTGTCAGTTTCCTAAGCAGAGTTGAACCAGATATAGCCCGTGTGTAGGAAGCACAGTTCTTTTGTTCTGAGCAAGCTCACTGTTCGTACCCCATAGGAAACACAGTAGAGTAGAAGAGTGGTCTTTTCTCAAAAGCAGAGTGTGTTTCTTGTAAGACAAGCTAGCGTATGTTTCCCAGTCCTAAAAGGAGTTGAATCACAGGCAGGGTCTCGTCCTATGAGCAAGAGTAGTTTTATGGTAAGAAGAGTCACTATTGTACTCCCATTGCCATACACAGTGCAAATAGCACTCGCTTCTGCTTCCAGCAAACACAGGGTATTGCACAGAAGAGGAGCTACTGTTCTTATCAGTTTCCTAAGCAGAGTTGAACTATTTATGGCCCGTGTGTGTAGGAAGCACAGTTCTATTGTTCTGAGCAAGCTCCCTTTTCGAACCCCATAGGAAACCCAGTAGAGTAGAAGAGTGCTCTTTTCTCAAAAGCAGAGTGTGTTTGTTTTAAGGCGAACTAGCATTTGTTTCCCAGTTCTAAATGGAGTTGAATCACATGCAGTTTCTGGTCGTACGAGCAAGAGGTGTTTTCTGGTAAGGAAAGTCACTATAGTGCTCCTTTTGCCATACACAGTGCAAATAGCACTTACGTCTGTTCCCAGCAAGTACAGTGTATTGGCCTGAGGAGGAGCTACTGTTCTTGGCAATTTCCTAAGCAGAGTTGAACTAGATATGGCCCGTGTCTGTAGGAAGCACAGTTCTTTTGTTCTGAGCAAGCTCACTGTTCACGCCCTATAGGAAACACAGTAGAGTAGAAGAGTGCTCTTTTCTCAAAAGCAAAGCGTGTTTCTTGTACGGTGAGCTAGAGTTTGTTTCCCAGTCCTAAATGGAGTTGAATCACATGCAGTTTCTGGTCCTACGAGCAAGAGTTGTTTTCTGGTAAGAAGAGTCACTATTGCGCTCCCATTGTCATACACAGGGCAAATAGCACTGGCGTCTGTTCCCAGCATGTACAGTGAATTGGACTGAAGAGGATCTACTGTTCTTGTCAGTTTCCTAAGCAGAGTTGAACTAGACATGTCCTGTGTGTGTAAGAAGCACAGTTCTTTTGTTCTGAGCAAGCTCACTGTTCTTGCCCTATAGGAAACAAAGTAGAGTAGAAGAGTGCTCTTTTCTCAAAAGCAGAGTGTGTTTCTTCTAAGGCGAGCTAGCGTTTGTTTCCAAGTCCTAAATGGAGTTGAATCACATGCAGTTTCTGGTCCTAGAATTAAGAGTTGTTTTCAGGTAAGAAGAGTCACTATTGCACTACCATTGCCATACACAGGGCAAATCGCACTCGCGTCTGTTCCCAGCAAGTACAGTGTATTAGACTGAAGAGGAGCTACTATTCTTGTCAGTTTCCTAAGCAGAGTTGAACTAGATATGGCCCGTGTGTGTAGGAAGCACAGTTCTTTTGTTCTGAGTAAGCTGACTCCTCTGCCCATATAGGAAACATAGAAGAGTAGAAGAGTGCTCTTTTCTCAAAAGGAGAGTGTGTTTCTTGTAAGGCGAGCTAGCTTTTGTTTCCCAGTCCAAAATGGAGTTGAATCCCATGCAGTTTCTGGTCCTATGAGCAAGAGTTGTTTTCTGGTAAGAAGAGTCACTATTGTGCTACCATTGCCATACACAGGGCAAATAGCACTCGCGTCTGTTACCAGCAAGTACTGTGTATTGGACAGAAGAGGAGCTACTGTTCTTGTCAGTTTCTTAAGCAGAGTTGAAGTAGATATGTCCCGTGTGTGTGAAGCACAGTTCTTTTGTTCTGAGCAATCTCACTTTTCGCACCACATCGAAACACACTAGAGTAGAAGAGTGCTCTTTTCTCAAAAGCAGAATGTGTTTCCTGTAAAGCTAGCTAGTGTTTGTTTCCCAGTCAGAAACGGACTGGAATCCCATACAGTTTCTGGTCCTATGAGCAAGAGTTGTTTTCTGGTAAGAAGAGTCACTCTTGCGTTCCCATTGCCATACACAGTGCAAATAGCACTCGCGTCTGCTCCCAGCAAGTACAGTGTATTGGACAGAAGAGGAGCTACTCTTCTTGTCACTTTCCTAAGCAGAGTTGAACTAGATATTGCCCGTGTGTGCAGGAAGCACACTTCCTTTGTTCTGAGCAAGCTCACTGTTCTTGCACTATAGGAAACACAGTAGAGTAGAAGAGTGCTCTTTTCTCAAAAGCAGAGTGTGTTTCTTGTAAGGTGAGCTAGCGTTTGTTTCCCAGTCCTAAATGGAGTTGAACCACATTCAGTTTTTGGTCCACGAGCAAGGGATGTTTTCTGGTAAGGAAGGACACCATTGTGCTCCCTTTGGCATACACAGCTCAAATAGCACTCGCGTCTTTTCCCAGCAAGTACAGTGTATTGGACTGAAGAGGAGCTACTGTTCTTGTCAATTTCCTAAGCAGAGTTGAACTAGATATGGCCCGTGTGTGTAGGAAGCAAAGATCTTTTGTTCTGAGCAAGCTCACTGTTCTGGCCCTATAGGAAACACAGAAGAGTAGAAGAGTGCTCTTTTCTCAAAAGCAGAGTGTATTTCTTCTAAGGCGAGCTAGCGTTTGTTTCCAAGTCCTAAATGGCGTTGTATCCCATGCAGTTTCTGGTCCTAGAAGCAAGAGTTGTTTTCTGGTAAGAAGAGTCACTATTGCACTCCCATTGCCATACACAGGGCAAATAGCACTCGTGTCTGTTCCCAGCAAGTACAGTGTATTAGACTGAAGAGGAGCTACTGTTCTTGTCAGTTTCCTAAGCATAGTTGAACTAGATATGGTCCGTGTGTGTAGGAAGCACAGTTCTTTTGTTCTGAGCAAGCTCACTGTTCTGGACCTATAGGAAACACAGAAGAATAGAAGAGTGCTCTTTTCTCAAAAGCAGAGTGCGTTTCTTGTAAGGCGAGCTAGCGTTTGTTTCCCAGTGAGAAACGGAGTTGAATCACATGCAGTTTCTGGTCCTACGTGCAAGAGTTATTTTCTGGTAAGAAGAGTCACTATTGCGCTCCCATTGCCATACACAGTGCAAATAGCACTCGCTTCTGCTCCCAGCAAGTACAGTGTATTGGACTGAAGAGGAGCTACTGTTCTTGACAGTTTCCTAAGCAGAGTTGAACTAGATATAGCCCGTGTGTGTAGGAAGCACAGTTCTTTTGTTCTGAGCAAGCTCACTCTTCTGGCCTATAAGAAACACAGTAGAGTAGAAGAGTGCTCTTTTCTCAAAAGCAGAGTGTGTTTCTTAAAGGCGAGCTAGATTTTGTTTCCCAGTGCTAAATGGAGTTGAATCACATGCAGTTTCTGGTCCTACAAGCAAGAGTTGTTTTCTGGTAAGAAGAGTCCCTATTGCGCTCCCTTTGCCATACACAGTGCAAATAGCACTGGCGTCTGCTCCCAGCAAGTACAGTGTATTGGACTAAAGAGGAGCTACTGTTCTTGTCAGTTTCCTAAGCAGAGTTGAACTAGATATAGCCCGTGTGTGTAGGAAGCAAAGTTCTTTTGTTCTGAGCAAGCTCACTGTTCTGGCCCTATAGGAAATACAGTAGAGTAGAAGAGTGCTCTTTTCTCAAAAAGCAGAGTGTGTTTATAATAAGGTGAGCTAGCGTTGGTTTTCCAGTCCTAAATGGAGTTGAATCACATGCAGTTTTTAGTCCTATGAGCAAGGGATGTTTTCTGGTAAGGAAGTCACTATTGTGCTCCCTTTGCCATAAACAGTGCAAATAGCACTCGCGTCTCTTCCCAGCAAGTACAGTGTATTGGACTGAAGAGGAGCTACTGTTCTTGTCAGTTTCCTAAGCAGAGTTGAACTAGATATGGCCCGTGTGTGTAGGAAGCACAGTTCTTTTGTTCTGAGCAAGCTCACTGTTCGGACACCATAGGAAACACAGTAGAGTAGAAGAGTGCTCTTTTCTGAAAAGCAGAGTGTGTTTCTTGTAAGGCGAGCTAGATTTTGTTTCCCAGTCCTACATGGAGTTGAATCACATGCAGTTTCTGATCCTGGGAGCCAGAGTTGTTTTCTGGTAAGAAGAGTCACTACTGCGCTCCCATTGTCATACACAGGTCAAATAGCACTGGCTTCTGTTCCCAGCATGTACAGTGTATTGGACTGAAGAGGATCTACTGTTCTTGTCAGTTTCCTAAGCAGAGTTGAACTAGATATGGCCGGTGTGTGTAGGAAGCACAATTCTTTTGTTCTGAGCAAGCTCACTCTTTTGACCCTATAGGAAACACAGTAGAGTAGAAGAGTGCTCTTTTCTCAAAAGCAGAGTGTGTTTCTTGTAAGGCGAGCTAGCTTTTGTTTCCCAGTCCTAAATGGAGTTGATTCACATGCAGTTTCTGGTCCTACAAGCAAGAGTTTTTTTTCAAGTAAGAAGAGTCACTATTGTGTTCCCATTGCCATACACAGGGCAAATAGGACTCGCGTCTGTTCCGAGGATGTACAGTGTACTGGACTGAAGAGGATCTACTGTTCTTGTCAGTTTCCTAAGCAAACTTGAACTAGATATGGTCCGTGTGTGTAGGAAGTACACTTCTTTTGTTCTGAGCAAGCTCACTCTTCAGGATCTGTAGGAAACTCAGTAGAGTAGAAGACTGCTCTTTTCTCAAAAGCAGAGTGTGTTTCTTCTAAGGCAAGTTAGCGTTTGTTTCCAAGTCCTAAAGGGAGTTGAATCACATGCAGTTTCTGGTCCTACAAGCAAAAGTTGTTTTCTGATAAGAAGAGTCACTATTGCGCTCCCATTGCCATACACAGTGCAAATAGCACTCGCGTCTGCTCCCAGCAAGTACAGTGTATTGGACTGAAGAGGAGCTACTGTTCTTGTCAGTTTCCTAAGAAGAGTTGAACTAGGTATAGCCCGTGTGTGTAGGAAGCCCAGTTCTTTTGTTCTGAGCAAGCTCACTGTTCTGGCCCTATAGGAAACACAGTAGAGTAGAAGAGTGCTCTTTTCTCAAAAGCAGAGTGTGTTTCTTGTAAGGTGAGCTAGCGTTTGTTTCCCAATCCCAAATGGAGTTCAATCACATGCAGTTTCTGGTCCTACGAGCAAGAGTTGTTTTCTGGTAAGAAGAGTCACTATTTCGGTCCCATTGCCATACACAGTGCAAATAGCACTCGCGTCTGCTCCCAGTAAGTACAGTGTATTGGACAGAAGAGGAGCTACTGTTCTTGTCAGTTTCCTAAGCAGAGTTGAACTAGATATAGCCCGTGTGTGTAGGAAGCACAGTTCTTTTGTTCTGAGCAAGGTCACTGTTTTGGCCCTATAGGAAACACAGTAGAGTAGAAGAGTGCTCTTTTCTCAAAAGCAGAGTGTGTTTCTTGTGAGGTGAGCTAGCGTTTGTTTGCCAGTCCTAAATGGAGTTCAATCACATGCAGTTTCTGATCCTAGGAGCAAGAATTGTTTTCTGGTAAGAAGAGTCACTATTGCCCTCCCATTGTCATATACAGGGCAAATAGCACTGGCGTCTGTTCCCAGCATGTACAGTGTATTGGACTGAAGAGGATCTACTGTTCTTGTCAGTTTCCTAAGCAGAGTTGAACTAGATTTAGCCCGTGTGTGTAGGAAGCACAGTTCTTTTGTTCTGAGCATGCTCACTGTTTTGGCCCTATAGGAAACACAGTAGAGTAGAAGAGTGCTCTTTTCTCAAAATCAGAGTGTGTTTCTTGTAAGGCGAGCTAGATTTTGTTTCCCAGTCCTAAATGGAGTTGAATCACATGCAGTTTCTGGTCCTACGAGCAAGAGTTGTTTTCTGGTAAGAAGAGTCACTATTGTGCTCCCATTGTCATACACAGGGCAAATAGCACTCGCGTCTGTTCCCAGCATGTACAGTGTATTGGACTGAAGAGGATCTACTGTTCTTGTCAGTTTCCTAAGCAGAGTTGAACTAAATATGGCCTGTGTGTGTAGGAAGCACAGTTCTTTTGTTCTGAGCAAGCTCACTCTTTTGGCCTTATAGGAAACACAGTAGAGTAGAAGAGTGCTCTTTTCTCAAAAGCAGAGTGTGTTTCTTGTAAGGCGAGCTAGCTTTTGTTTCCCAGTCCTAAATGGAGTTGAATCACATTCAGTTTCTGGTCCTACAAGCAAGAGTTTTTTTCTAGTAAGAAGAGTCACTATTGTGTTCCCTTTGCCATACACAGGGCAAATAGGACTGGCGTCTGTTCCCAGGATGTACAGTGTAATGGACTGAAGAGGATCTACTGTTCTTGTCAGTTTCCTAAGCAAACTTGAACTAGATATGGTCCGTGTGTGTTGGAAGTACACTTCTTTTGTTCTGAGCAAGCTCACTCTTCAGGTTCTATAGGAATCACAGTAGAGTAGAAGACTGCTCTTTTCTCAAAAGCAGAGTGTGTTTCTTCTAAGGCGAGTTAGCGTTTGTTTCCAAGTCCTAAAGGGAGTTGAATCACATGCAGTTTCTGGTCCTACAAGCAAGAGTTGTTTTCTGATAAGAAGAGTCACTATTGCGCTCCTATTGCCATACACACTGCAAACAACACTTGCTACTGTTCTTTGCAAGTACAGTGTATTGGACAGAAGAGGAGCTATTGTTCTTGTCAGTTTCCTAAGCAGAGTTGAACTCGATATGGCCCGTGTTTGTAGGAAGTACACTTCTTTTGTTCTGAGCAAGCTCACTCTTCTGGCCCTATAGGAAACACAGTAGAGTAGAAGAGTGCTCTTTTCTCAAAAGCAGAATGTGTTTCTTGTAAGGCGAGACAGCGTTTGTTTCCCAGTCCTAAATGGAGTTCAATCACATGCAGTTTCTGGTCCTACGAGCAAGAGTTGTTTTCTGGTAAGAAGAGTCACTATTGCGTTCCCATTGTCATATACAGGGCAAATAGCACTGGCGTCTGTTCCCAGCATGTAAAGTGTATTGGACTGAAGTTGACCTACTGTTCTTTTCAGTTTCCTAAGCAGAGTTGAACTAGAAATGGCCCGTGTGTGTAGGAAGCACAGTTCTTTTGTTCTGAGCAAGCTCACTGTTCGGACCCCATAGGAAACACAGTAGAATAGAAGAGTACTCTTTTCTGAAAAGCAGAGTGTGTTTCTTGTAAAGCGAGTTAGCGTTTGTTTCCCAGTCCTAAATGGAGTTGAATCACATGCAGTTTGTGGTCCTACAAGCAAGAGTTGTTTTCTGGTAAGAAGAGTCACTATTGCGCTCCCATTGTCATACACAGGGCAAATAGCACTCGCGTCTGTTCCCAGCATGTACAGTGTATTGAACTGAAGATGATCTACTGTCCTTGTCAGTTTTCTAAGCAGAGTTGAACTAGATATGGCCGGTGTGTAGGAAGCACAGTTCTTTTGTTCTGAGCAAGCTCACTGTTCTGGCCCTATAGGAAACACAGTAGAGTAGAAGAGTGCTCTTTTCTCAAAAGCAGAGTATGTTTCTTGTAAGGTGACAAGCGTTGGTTTCCCAGTCCTAAATGGAGTTGAATCACATGCAGTTTCTTGTCCTATGAGCAAGAGTTGTTTTCTGATAAGAAGAGTCACTATTTCGCTCCTATTGCCATACACAGTGCAAAGAACACTTGCTACTGTTCTTTGCAAGTACAGTGTATTGGACAGAAGAGGAGCTACTGTTCTTGTCAGTTTCCTAAGCAGAGTTGATCTAGATATGGCCCATGTGTGTAGGAAGCACAGTTCTTTTGTTCTGAGCAAGCTCACTCTTCGGACCCCATAGGAAACACAGTAGAGTAGAAGAGTGCTCTTTTCTCAAAAGCAGAGTGTGTTTCTTGTAAGGCGAGCTAGCGTTTGTTTCCCAGTCCTAAATGGAGTTGAATCACATGCAGTTTCTGATCCTAGGAGCAAGAGTTGTTTTCTGGTAAGAAGAGTCACTATTGCGCTCCCATTGTCATACACAGGGCAAATAGCACTGGCGTCTGTTCCCAGCATGTACAGTGCATTGGACTGAAGAGGATCTACTGTTCTTGTCAGTTTCTAAGCAAAGTTGAACTAGATATGGCCCGTGTGTGTAGGAAGTACACTTCTTTTGTTCTGAGCAAGGTCACTCTTCTGGCCCTATAGGAAACACAGTAGAGTAGAAGAGTGCTCTTTTCTCAAAAGCAGAATGTGTTTCTTGTAAGGCGAGCTAGCGTTTGATTCCCAGTCCTAAATGGAGTTCAATCACATGCAGTTTCTGGTCCTAAGAGCACGAGTTGTTTTCTGGTAAGAAGAGTCACTATTGCGCTCCCATTGTCATACACAGGGCAAATAGCACTGGCGTCTGTTCCCAGCATGTAAAGTGTATTGGACTGAAGTTGACCTACTGCTCTTGTCAGTTTCCTAAGCAGAGTTGAACTAGATATGTCCCGTGTGTGTAGGAACCACAGTTCTTTTGTTCTGAGCAAGCTCACTGTTCGGACCCCATAGGAAACACAGTAGAATAGAAGAGTGCTCATTTCTGAAAAGCAGAGTGTGTTTCTTGTAAAGCGAGCTAGCGTTTGTTTCCCAGTCCTAAATGGAGTTGAATCACATGCAGTTTCTGGTCCTATGAGCAAGAGTTGTTTTCTGGTAAGAAGAGTCACTATTGCGCTCCCATTGTCATACACAGGGCAAATAGCACTCGCGTCTGTTCCCAGCATGTACAGTGTATTGGACTGAAGATGATCTACTGTTCTTGTCAGTTTCCTAAGCAGAGTGGAACTAGATATGGCCCGTGTGTGTAGGAAGCACAGTTCTCTTGTTCTGAGCAAGCTCACTGTTCGGACCCCATAGGAAACACAGTAGAGTAGAAGAGTGCTCTTTTCTCAAAAGCAGAGTGTGTTTCTTGTAAGGCGAGCTAGCATTTGTTTCCCAATCCAAAATGCAGTTGAATCACATGCAGTTTCTGGTCCTACGAGCAAGGGATGTATTCTGGTAAGGAAAGTCACTATTGTGCTCCCTTTGCGATAAACAGTGCAAATAGCACTCACGTCTGTTCCCAGCAAGTACAATGTATTGGACTGAAGAGGAGCTACTGTTCTTGTCAGTTTCCTAAGCAGAGTTGAACCAGATATGGCCGTGTGTCTAGGAAGCACCGTTCTTTTGTTCTGAGCAAGCTCACTGTTCTGGCCCTATAGGAAACACAGTAGAGTAGAAGAGTGCTCTTTTCTCAAAAGCAGAGTGTGTTTCTTGTAAGGTGAGCTAGCGTTTGTTTCCCAGTCCCAAATGGAGTTCAATCACATGCAGTTTCTGGTCCTACGAGCAAGAGTTGTTTTCTGGTAAGAAGAGTCACTATTTCGGTCCCTTTTCCATACACAGTGCAAATAGCACTCGCGTCTGCTCCCAGCAAGTACAGTGTATTGGACTGAAGAGGAGGAACTGTTCTTGTCAGTTTCCTAAGCAGAGTTGAACTAGATATAGCCCGTGTGTGTAGGAAGCACAGTTCTTTTGTTCTGAGCAAGCTCACAGTTCTGGCCCTATAGGAAACACAGTAGAGTAGAAGAGTGCTCTTTTCTCAAAAGCAGAGTGTGTTTCTTGTAAGGTGAGCTAGCATTTGTTTCCCAGTTCTAAAAGGAGTTGAATTACATGCAGTTTCTTGTCCTATGAGCAAGAGTTGTTTTCTGATAAGAAGAGTCACTATTGCGCTCCTATTGCCATACACACTGCAAACAACACTTGCTACTGTTCTTTGCAAGTACAGTGTATTGGACAGAAGAGGAGCTACTGTTCTTGTCAGTTTCCTAAGCAGAGTTGAACTAGATATGGCCCGTGTGTGTAGGAAGCACAGTTCTTTTGTTCTGAGCAAGCTAACTGTTCGGACCCCATAGGAAACACTGTAGAGTAGAAGAGTGCTCTTTTCTCAAAAGCAGAGTGTGTTTCTTGTAAGGCGAGCTAGTGTTTGTTTCCCAGTCGTAAATGGAGTTGAATCACATGCATTTTCTGATCCTAGGACTAAGAGTTGTTTTCTGGTACGAAGAATCACTATTGTGCTCCAATTGCCATACACAGTACAAATAGCACTCGCGTCTGTTCCCAGTAAGTACAGTGTATTGGACTGAATAGGAGCTACTGTTCTTGTCAGTTTCCTAAGCAAAGTTGAACTAGATATGGTCCATGTGTGTAGGAAGCACAGTTCTTTTGTTCTGAGCAAGCTCACTGTTTGGACCCCATTGGAATCACAGTAGAGTAGAAGAGTACTCTTTTCTCAAAAGCAGAGTGTGTTTCTTGTAAGGCGAGCTAGTGTTTGTTTCCCAGTCTTAAATGGAGTGGAATCACATGCAGTTTCTGGTCCTACGAGCAAGAGTTGTTTTATAAAAGAAGAGTCACTATTGCACTGGCATTGCCATACACAGGACAAATAGCACTGGCGTCTGTTCCCAGCAAGTACAGTGTATTGGACTGAATAGGAGCTACTGTTCTTGTCAGTTTCTTAAGCAGAGTTGAACTACATATGGTCCTTGTGTGTAGGAAGCACAGTCTTTTGTTCTGAGCAAGCTCACTGTTTCGACCCCATAGGAAACACAGTAGAGTAGAAGAGTGCTCTTTTCTCAAAAGCAGAGTGTGTTTCTTGTAAGGAGGTAGCGTTTGTTTCCCAGTCCTAAATGGAGTGGAATCACATGCAGTTTCTGGTCCTATGTGCAAGAGTTGTTTTATGGTAAGAATAGTCACTATTTTGTCCCATTGCCATACACAGGACAAATAGCACTGGCGTCTGTTCCCAGCAAGTACAGTGTATTGGACTGAATAGGAGCTACTGTTCTTGTCAGTTTCTTAAGCAGAGTTGAACTACATATGGTCTTTGTGTGTAGGAAGCACAGTCTTTTGTTCTGAGCAAGCTCACTGTTTGGACCCCATAGGAAACACAGTAGAGTAGAAGAGTGCTCTTTTCTCAAAAGCAGAGTGTGTTTCTTGTAAGGAGGTAGCGTTTGTTTCCCAGTCCTAAATGGAGTGGAATCACATGCAGTTTCTGGTCCTACGTGCAAGAGTTGTTTTATGGTAAGAATAGTCACTATTTTGTCCCATTGCCATACACAGGACAAATAGCACTGGCGTCTGTTCCCAGCAAGTACAGTGTATTGGACTGAATAGGAGCTACTGTTCTTGTCAGTTTCTTAAGCAGAGTTGAACTACATATGGTCCTTGTGTGTAGGAAGCACAGTCTTTTGTTCTGAGCAAGCTCACTGTTTGGACCCCATAGGAAACACAGTAGAGTAGAAGAGTGCTCTTTTCTCAAAAGCAGAGTGTGTTTCTTGTAAGGCGAGCTAGCGTTTGTGTCCCAGTCCTAAATGGAGAGGAATCACATGCAGTTTCTGGTCCTACGTGCAAGAGTTGTTTTATGGTAAAAATAGTCACTATTGCGCTGCCATTGCCATACACAGGACAAATAGCACTGGCGTCTGTTCCCAGCAAGTACAGTGTATTGGACTGAAGAGGATCTACTGTTCTTGTCAGGTTCCTAAGCAGAATTGAACTAGATATGGCCCTTGTGTAGTAAGCACAGTTCTTTTGTTCTGAGCAAGCTCACTGTTCGGACCCCATAGGAAACACAGTAGAGTAGAAGAGTGCTCTTTTCTCAAAAGCAGAGTGTGTTTCTTGTAAGGCGAGCTAGCGTTTGTTTTCCAGTCCTAAATGGAGTTGAATCAAATGCAGTTTCTGTTCCTACGAGCAAGAGTTGTTTTCTGGTAAGGAAAGTCACTATTGTGCTCCCATTGCCTTACACAGTGCAAATAGCACTCGCGTCTGTTCCCAGCAAGTACAGTGTATCGGACTGAAGAGGAGCTACTGTTCTTGTCAGTTTCCTAAGCAGAGCTGAACTAGATATGTCCCGTGTGTGTAGGAAGCACACTTCTTATGTTCTGAGCAAGCTCACTGTTCTGGCCATATAGGAAACACAGTAGAGTAGAAGAGTGCTCTATTCTCAAAAACAGAGTGTGTTTCTAGTAAGGCGAGCTAGCATTTGTTTCCCAGTCCTAAATAGCGTTGAATCACATGATGTTTGTGGTCCTACGAGCAAGAGTTGTTTTCTGGGAAGGAAAGTCACTATTGTGCTCTCAATGCCATACACAGTGTAAATAGCACTCGCGTCTGTTCCCAGCAAGTACAGTGTATTGGACTGAAGAGGAGCTACTGTTCTTGTCAGTTTCCTAAGCAGAGTTGAACTACATATGGTCCTTGTGTGTAGGAAGCACAGTTCTTATGTTCTGAGCAAGCTCACTGTTTGGACCACATAGGAAACACAGTAGAGTAGAAGAGTGCTCTTTTCTCTAAAGCAGTGTGTTTCTTGTAAGGCGAGCTAGCGTTTGTTTCCCAGTCCTAAATGGAGTTGAATCACATGCAGTTTCTGGTCCTATGAGCAAGATTTGTTTTCTGGCAAGGAAAGTCACTATTGCGCTCCCATTGCCATACACAGTGCAAATAGCACATGTGTTTGTTCCCAGCAAGTACAGTGTATTGGACTGAAGAGGAGCTACTGTTCTTCTCCGTTTCCTAAGCAGAGTTGAACTAGATATGGCTCGTGTGTTTAGGAAGCACAGTTCATTTGTTCTGAGCAAGCTCACTGTTCTGGCCCTATAGGAAAAACAGTAGAGTAGAAGAGTGCTCTTTTCTCAAAAGCAGAATGTGTTTCTTGTAAGGCGAGCTAGCATTTGTTTCCCAGTCCTAAATAGAGTTGAGTCACATGCAGTTTTTTGTCCTACGAGCAAGAGTTGTTTTCTGGTAAGACGAGTCACTATTGTGCTCCAATTGCATACACAGTACAAATAGCACTCGCGTCTGTTCCCAGCAAGTACAGTGTATCGGACTGAAGAGGAGCTTCTGTTCTTGTCAGTTTCCTAAGCAGAGGTGAACTAGATGTGGCCCGTGTGTAGGAAGCACAATTCTTTTGTTCTGAGCAAGCTGACTGTTCTGGCCCTATAGGAAACACAGTAGAGTAGAAGAGTGCTCTTTTCTCAAAAGCAGAGTATGTTTCTTGTAAGGCGAGCTAGAGTTTGTTTCCCAGTCCTAAATGGAGTTGAATGACATACAGTTTTTGGTCCTACGGGCAAGAGTTGTTTTCTGGTAAGGGAAGTCACTATTGCGCTCCCCTTGCCATACACAGTGCAAATAGCACTCGCCTCTGTTCCCAGCAAGTACAGTGTATTTGACTGAAGAGGAGCTACTGTTCTTGTCAGTTTCCTAAGCAGAGTTGAACTAGATATGGCCCGTGTGTGCAGGAAGCACAGTTCTTTTACTCTGAGCAAGCTCACTGTTCTGGCCCTACAGGAAACATAGTAGCGTAGAAGAGTGTTCTTTTCTCAAAAGCAGAGTGTGTTTCTTGTAAGGCGAGCTAGCGTTTGTTTCACAGTTCTAAAAGGAGTTGAATCACATGCAGTTTCTGTTCGAATGATCAAGAGTTGTTTTCTGTTAAGAAGAGTCACTGTTGTGCTCCCATTGTCATACACAATGCAAATAGCACTGGCGTCTGTTCCCAGTATGTACAGTGTATTGGACTGAAAAGGAGCTACTGTTCTTGTCAGTTTCCTAAGCAGAGTTGAACTAGATATGGCCCGTGTGTGTAGGAAGCACAGTTCTTTTGTTCTGAGCAAGCTCACTGTTCAGACTCCATAGGAAACACAGTAGAGTAGAAGAGTGCTCTTTTCTCAAAAGCAGAGTGTGTTGTTTCTTGTAAGGTGAGCTAGCGTTTGTTTCCCAGTCCTAAATAGAGGTGAATCACATGCAGTTTCTGGTGCTAGGAGCAAGAATTGTTTTCTGGTTTGGAAAGTCACTATTGCGCTCCCATTGCCATATAAAGTGCAAATAGCACTCACGTTGTTTCCCAGCAAGTTCAGTGTATTGGACTGAAGTGGAGCTACTGTTCTTGTCAGTTTTCTAAGCAGAGTTGAACTAGATATGGCCCGTGTGTGTAGGAAGCACACTTCTTTTGTTCTGAGCAAGCTCCCTGTATGAAACCCATAGGAAACACAGTACAGTAAAAGAGTGCCCTTTTATCAAAAGCAGAGTGTGTTTCTTGTAAGGCGAGCTAGCGTTTGTTTCCCAGACCTAAATGGAGTTGAATCACATGCAGTTTCTGGTCCTACGAGCAAGAATTGTTTTCTGGTAACAAGAGTCACTACTGCACTCCCACTGAGATACACAGTACAAATAGCTCTCGCATCTGTTCCCAGCAAGTACAGTGTATTGGACTGAAGAGGAGCCACTGTTCCTGTCATTTTCCTAAGCAGAGTTGAACTAGACATGGCCCGTGTGTGTAGGAAGCACAGGTCTTTTGTTCTGAGCAAGCTCACTGTTCTGGCCCTATAGGAAACACTGTAGAGTAGAAGAGTGCTCATTTCCAAAAGCAGAGTGTGTTTCTTGTAAGGTGAGCTAGCGTTTGTTTCCCAGTCCTAAATGGAGTTTAATCTCATGCAGTATCTGGTCCTACAAGCAAGAGTAGATTTCTGGTAAGAAGAGTCACTATATCGCTCCCATTGCCATACACAGTGCAAATAGCACTCGCTTCTGCTTCCAGCAAATACAGGGTATTGGACTGAAGAGGAGCTAATGTTCTTGTCAGTTTCCTAAGCAGAGTTGAACTAGATATGCCCCTGTGTGTAGGAAGCACAGTTCTTTTGTTCTGAGCAAGCTCACTCTTCGGACCCCATAGGAAACCCAGTAGAGTAGAAGAGTGCTCTTTTCTCAAAAGCAGAGTGTGATTCTTGTAAGGCGAGCTAGTGTTTGTTTCCCAGTCAGAAATGGAGTTGAATCCCATGCAGTTTCTGGTCCTACGAGCAAGAGTTGTTTTCTGGTAAGGAAAGTCACTATTGCGCTCCCATTGCCATACACAGTGCAAATAGCACTCACGTCTGTTCCCAGTAAGTACAGTGTATTGGACTGAATAGGAGCTACTGTTCTTGTCAGTTTTCTAAGCAGAGTTGAACTAGATATAGCCGGTGTGTAGGAAGCACAGTTCTTTTGTTCTGAGCAAGCTCACAGTTCTGGCCCTATAGGAAACACAGTAGAGTAGAAGAGTGCTCTTTTCTCAAAAGCAGAGTGTGTTTCTTGTAAGGTGAGCTAGCGTTTGTTTCCCAGTTCTAAAAGGAGTTGAATTACATGCAGTTTCTTGTCCTATGAGCAAGAGTTGTTTTCTGATAAGAAGAGTCACTATTGTGCTCCTATTGCCATACACACTGCAAACAACACTTGCTACTGTTCTTTGCAAGTACAGTGTATTGGACAGAAGAGGAGCTACTGTTCTTGTCAGTTTCCTAAGCAGAGTTGAACTAGATATGGCCCGTGTGTGTAGGAAGCACAGTTCTTTTGTTCTGAGCAAGCTAACTGTTCGGACCCCATAGGAAACACTGTAGAGTAGAAGAGTGCTCTTTTCTCAAAAGCAGAGTGTGTTTCTTGTAAGGCGAGCTAGTGTTTGTTTCCCAGTCCTAAATGGAGTTGAATCACATGCATTTTCTGATCCTAGGACTAAGAGTTGTTTTCTGGTACGAAGAATCACTATTGTGCTCCAATTGCCATACACAGTACAAATAGCACTCGCGTCTGTTCCCAGTAAGTACAGTGTATTGGACTGAATAGGAGCTACTGTTCTTGTCAGTTTCCTAAGCAAAGTTGAACTAGATATGGTCCATGTGTGTAGGAAGCACAGTTCTTTTGTTCTGAGCAAGCTCACTGTTTGGACCCCATTGGAATCACAGTAGAGTAGAAGAGTACTCTTTTCTCAAAAGCAGAGTGTGTTTCTTGTAAGGCGAGCTAGTGTTTGTTTCCCAGTCTTAAATGGAGTGGAATCACATGCAGTTTCTGGTCCTACGAGCAAGAGTTGTTTTATAAAAGAAGAGTCACTATTGCACTGGCATTGCCATACACAGGACAAATAGCACTGGCGTCTGTTCCCAGCAAGTACAGTGTATTGGACTGAATAGGAGCTACTGTTCTTGTCAGTTTCTTAAGCAGAGTTGAACTACATATGGTCCTTGTGTGTAGGAAGCACAGTCTTTTGTTCTGAGCAAGCTCACTGTTTCGACCCCATAGGAAACACAGTAGAGTAGAAGAGTGCTCTTTTCTCAAAAGCAGAGTGTGTTTCTTGTAAGGAGGTAGCGTTTGTTTCCCAGTCCTAAATGGAGTGGAATCACATGCAGTTTCTGGTCCTACGTGCAAGAGTTGTTTTATGGTAAGAATAGTCACTATTTTGTCCCATTGCCATACACAGGACAAATAGCACTGGCGTCTGTTCCCAGCAAGTACAGTGTATTGGACTGAAGAGGAGCTACTGTTCTTCTCCGTTTCCTAAGCAGAGTTGAACTAGATATGGCGCGTGTGTTTAGGAAGCACAGTTCATTTGTTCTGAGCAAGCTCACTGTTCAAGCCCTATAGGAAAAACAGTAGAGTAGAAGAGTGCTCTTTTCTCAAAAGCAGAATGTGTTTCTTGTAAGGCGAGCTAGCATTTGTTTCCCAGTCCTAAATAGAGTTGAGTCACATGCAGTTTTTTGTCCTACGAGCAAGAGTTGTTTTCTGGTAAGACGAGTCACTATTGTGCTCCAATTGCATACACAGTACAAATAGCACTCGCGTCTGTTCCCAGCAAGTACAGTGTATCGGACTGAAGAGGAGCCACTGTTCTTGTCAGTTTCCTAAGCAGAGGTGAACTAGATGTGGCCCGTGTGTAGGAAGCACAATTCTTTTGTTCTGAGCAAGCTGACTGTTCTGGCCCTATAGGAAACACAGTAGAGTAGAAGAGTGCTCTTTTCCAAAAGCAGAGTGTGTTTCTTGTAAGGTGAGCTAGCGTTTGTTTCCCAGTCCTAAATGGAGTTTAATCTCATGCAGTATCTGGTCCTACAAGCAAGAGTAGATTTCTGGTAAGAAGAGTCACTATATCGCTCCCATTGCCATACACAGTGCAAATAGCACTCGCTTCTGCTTCCAGCAAATACAGGGTATTGGACTGAAGAGGAGCTAATGTTCTTGTCAGTTTCCTAAGCAGAGTTGAACTAGATATGCCCCTGTGTGTAGGAAGCACAGTTCTTTTGTTCTGAGCAAGCTCACTCTTCGGACCCCATAGGAAACCCAGTAGAGTAGAAGAGTGCTCTTTTCTCAAAAGCACAGTGTGATTCTTGTAAGGCGAGCTAGTGTTTGTTTCCCAGTCAGAAATGGAGTTGAATCCCATGCAGTTTCTGGTCCTACGAGCAAGAGTTGTTTTCTGGTAAGGAAAGTCACTATTGCGCTCCCATTGCCATACACAGTGCAAATAGCACTCGCGTCTGTTCCCAGCAAGTATAGTTTATTGGACTGAAGAGGAGCTTCTGTTCTTGTCAGTTTCCTCAGCAGAGTTGAACTAGGTATGGCCCGTGTGTGTAGGAAGCACAGATCTTTTGTTCTGAGCAAACTCACTGTTCGGACACCATGGGAAATCCAGTAGATTAGAAGAGTGCTCTTTTCTCAAAAGCAGAGTATGTTTCTTGTAAGGCGAGCTAGTCTTTGTTTCCCAGTCCTAAATGGAGTTGAATCACATGCAGTTTCTGGTTTTACGAGCAAGAGTTGTTTTCTGGTAAGGAAAGTCACTATTGCGCCCCCATTGCCATACACAGTGCAAATAGCACTCGTGTCTGTTCCCAGCAAGTACAGTGTATTGGACTGAAGAGGAGCTACTGTTCTTGTCAGTTTCCTAAGCAGAGTTCAACTCGATATGGCCCGTGTGTGTAGGAAGCACAGTTCTTTTGTTCTGAGCAAGCTCACTGTTCTGGCCCTATAGAAAACATAGTAGAGTAGAAGAGTACTCTTTTCTAAACAGCAGAGTGTGTTTTTTGTAAGGCGAGCTAGTGTTTGTTTCCCAGTCCTAAATGGAGTTGAATCACATGCTATTTGTGGTCCTACGAGCAAGAGTTGTTTTCTGGTAAGGAAAGTCACTATTGTGCTCTCAATGCCATACACAGTGTAAATAGCACTCGCGTCTGTTCCCAGCAAGTAAAGTGTATTGGACTGAAGAGGAGCTACTGTTCTTGTCAGTTTCCTAAGCAGAGTTGAACTACATATGGTCCGTGTGTAGGAAGCACAGTTCTTATGTTCTGAGCAATCTCACTGTTTGGACCACATAGGAAACACAGTAGAGTAGAAGAGTGCTCTTTTCTCTAAAGCAGTGTGTTTCTTGTAAGGCGAGCTAGCGTTTGTTTCCCAGTCCTAAATGGAGTTGAATCACATGCAGTTTCTGGTCCTATGAGCAAGAGTTGTTTTCTGGCAAGGAAAGTCACTATTGCGCTCCCACTGCCATACACAGTGCAAATAGCACATGTGTCTGTTCCCAGCAAGTACAGTGTATTGGACTGAAGAGGAGCTACTGTTCTTCTCAGTTTCCAAAGCAGAGTTGAACTAGATATGGCCCGTGTGTCTAGGAAGTACTTTTCATTTGTTCTGAGCAAGCTCACTGTTCTGGCCCGATAGGAAAAACAGTAGAGTAGAAGAGTGCTCTTTTCTCAAAAGCAGAGTGTGTTTCTTGTAAGGCGAGCTAGCGTTTGTTTCCCAGTCCTAAATAGAGTTGAGTCACATGCAGTTTTTTGTCCTACGAGCAAGAGTTGTTTTCTGGTAAGACGAGTCACTATTGTGCTCCAATTGCCATACACAGTACAAATAGCACTCACGTCTGTTCCCAGCAATTACAGTGTATTGGACTGAATAGGAGCTACTGTTCTTGTCAGTTTCCTACGCAGAGTTGAACTAGATACGGCCCGTGTGTGTAGGAAGCACAGTTCTTATGTTCTGAGCAAGCTGACTGTTCTGGCCCTATAGGAAACACAGTAGAGTAGAAGAGTGCTCTTTTCTCAAAAGCAGAGTGTGTTTCATGTAAGGCGATCTAGCATTTGTTTCCCAGTTTTAAATGGAGTTGAATCACATGCAGTTTCTGGTCCTACGAGCAAGAGTTGTTTTCTGGTAAGGAAAGTCACTATTGTGCTCCCATTGCCATCCACAGTACAAATAGCACTTGCGTCTGTTCCCAGCAAGTACAGTGTATCGGACTGAAGAGGAGCTACAGTTCTTGTCAGTTTCCTAAGCAGAGTTGAACTAGATGTGGCCCGTGTGTAGGAAGCACAATTATTTTGTTCTGAGCAAGCTCACTGTTTTGGCCCTATAGGAAACACAGTAGAGTAGAAGAGTGCTCTTTTCTCAAAAGCAGAGTGTGTTGTTTCTTGTAAGGTGAGCTAGCGTTTGTTTCCCAGTCCTAAATAGAGGTGAATCACATGCAGTTTCTGGTGCTAGGAGCAAGAATTGTTTTCTGGTTTGGAAAGTCACTATTGCGCTCCCATTGCCATATACAGTGCAAATAGCACTCACGTTGTTTCCCAGCAAGTTCAGTGTATTGGACTGAAGTGGAGCTACTGTTCTTGTCAGTTTTCTAAGCAGAGTTGAACTAGATATGGCCCGTGTGTGTAGGAAGCACACTTCTTTTGTTCTGAGCAAGCTCCCTGTATGAAACCCATAGGAAACACAGTACAGTAAAAGAGTGCCCTTTTATCAAAAGCAGAGTGTGTTTCTTGTAAGGCGAGCTAGCGTTTGTTTCCCAGACCTAAATGGAGTTGAATCACATGCAGTTTCTGGTCCTACGAGCAAGAATTGTTTTCTGGTAACAAGAGTCACTACTGCACTCCCACTGAGATACACAGTACAAATAGCTCTCGCATCTGTTCCCAGCAAGTACAGTGTATTGGACTGAAGAGGAGCCACTGTTCCTGTCATTTTCCTAAGCAGAGTTGAACTAGACATGGCCCGTGTGTGTAGGAAGCACAGGTCTTTTGTTCTGAGCAAGCTCACTGTTCTGGCCCTATAGGAAACACTGTAGAGTAGAAGAGTGCTCATTTCCAAAAGCAGAGTGTGTTTCTTGTAAGGTGAGCTAGCGTTTGTTTCCCAGTCCTAAATGGAGTTTAATCTCATGCAGTATCTGGTCCTACAAGCAAGAGTAGATTTCTGGTAAGAAGAGTCACTATATCGCTCCCATTGCCATACACAGTGCAAATAGCACTCGCTTCTGCTTCCAGCAAATACAGGGTATTGGACTGAAGAGGAGCTACTATTCTTTTCAGTTTCCTAATCAGAGTTGAAATAGATATGGCCCGTGTGTGTAGGAAGCACAGTTCTTTTGTTCTGAGCAAGCTCACTGTTCTGGCCCTATAGGAAATACAGTGGAGTAGAAGAGTGCTCTTTTCTCAAAAGCAGAGTGTGTTTCTTGTAAGGCGAGCTAGCATTTGTTTCCCAGTCCTAAATGGAGTTGAATCACATGCAGTTTCTATTCCTATGAGCAAGAGTTGTTTTCTGGTAAGAAGAGTCACTGTTGCGCTCAAATTGAGATACATAGTGCAAATAGCACTCGCGTCTGTTCCCAGCAAGTACAGTGTATTGGACTGAAGAGGAGCTACTGTTCTTGTCAGTTTTCTAAGCAGAGTTGAACTAGATATGGCCCATGTGAGTAGGAAGCACAGTTCATTTGTTCTGAGCAAGCTCACTGTTCAGACTCCATAGTAAACACATTACAGTAGAAGAGTGCTCTTTTCTCAAAAGGAGATTGTGTTTCTTGTAAGTCGACTTTCGTTTGTTTCTCAGTCCTAAATGGAGTTGAATCCCATGCAGTTTATGGTCCTACGAGCAAGAGTTTTTTTCTGGTAAGAAGAGTCACTATTGCGCTCCCATTGTGATACTCAGGGCAAATAGCACTGGCGTCTGTTCCCAGCATGTACAGTGTATTGGACTGAGAGGATCTACTGTTCTTGTCAGTTTCCTAAGCAGAGTTGAACTAGATATAGCCCGTGTGTAGGAAGCACAGTTCTTTTGTTCTGAGCAAGCTCACTGTTCGGACCCCATAGGAAACACAGTAGAGTAGAAGAGTGGTCTTTTTTCAAAAGCAGAGTGTGTTTCTTGTAAGACGAGCTAGCGTATGTTTCCCAGTCCTAAAAGGACTTGAATCACAGGCAAGATCTCGTCCTACGAGCAAGAGTAGTTTTCTGGTAAGAAGAGTCAATATTGTACTCCCATTGCCATACACAGTGCAAATAGCACTCGCTTCTGCTTCCAGCAAATACAGGGTATTGCACAGAAGAGGAGCTACTGTTCTTGTCAGTTTCCTAAGCAGAGTTGAACTATTTATGGCCCGTGTGTGTAGGAAGCACAGTTCTTTTGTTCTGAGCAAGCTCCCTTTTCGAACCCCATAGGAAAACCAGGAGAGTAGAAGTGTGCTCTTTTCTCAAAAGCAGAGTATGTTTCTTGTAAGGCGAGCTAGCGTTTGTTTCCCAGTCCTAAATGGAGTTGAATCACATACAGTTTTTCGTCCTACGGGCAAGAGTTGTTTTCTGGTAAGGGAAGTCACTATTGCGCTCCCCTTGCCATACACAGTACAAATAGCACTCGCCTCTGTTGCCAGCAAGTACAGTGTATTTGACTGAAGAGGAGCTACTGTTCTTGTCAGTTTCCTAAGCAGAGTTGAACTAGATATGGTCCGTGTGTGGAGGAAGCACAGTTCTTTCATTCTGAGCAAGCTCGCTGTTCTGGCCCTACAGGAAACACAGTAGATTAGAATAGTGTTCTTTTCTCAAAATCAGAGTGTGTTTCTTGTAAGGCGAGCTAGCGTTTGTTTCACAGTCCTAAAAGGAGTTGAATCACACGCAGTTTCTGTTCGAACGATCAAGAGTTGTTTTCTGTTAAGAAGAGTCACTGTTGTGCTCCCATTGTCATACACAATGCAAATAGCACTGGCGTCTGTTTCCAGTATGTACAGTGTATTGGACTGAAGAGGAGCTACTGTTCTTGTCAGTTTCCTAAGCAGAGTTGAACTAGATATGGCCAGTGTGTGTAGGAAGCACTGTTCTTTTGTTCTGAGCAAGCTCACTGTGCAGACTCCATAGGAAACACAGTAGAGTAGAAGAGTTCTCTTTTCTCAAAAACAGAGTGTGTTGTTTCTTGTAAGGTGAGCTAGCGTTTGTTTCCCAGTCCTAAATAGAGGTGAATCACATGCAGTTTCTGGTCCTAGGAGCAAGAATTGTTTTCTGGTTTGGAAAGTCACTATTGCGCTCCCATTGCCATATACAGTGCAAATAGCACTCACATCTTTTCCCAGCCAGTACAGTGTATTGGACTGAAGTGGAGCTACTGTTCTTGTCAGTTTTCTAAGCAGAGTTGAACTAGATATGGCCCGTGTGTGTAGGAAGCACACTTCTTTTGTTCTGAGCAAGCTCACTGTACGGAACCCATAGGAAACACAGTACAGTAAAAGAGTGCCCTTTTATCAAAAGCAGAGTGTGTTTCTTGTAAGGCGAGCTAGCGTTTGTTTCCCAGACTTAAATGGAGTTGAATCACATGCAGTTTCTGCACCTACGAGCAAGAATTGTTTTCTGGTAACAAGAGTCACTATTGCACTCCCACTGAGATACACAGTACAAATAGCACTCGCATCTGTTCCCAGCAAGTACAGTGTATTGGACTGAAGAGGAGCCACTGTTCCTGTCATTTTCCTAAGCAGAGTTGAACTAGACATGGCCCGTGTGTGTAGGAAGCACAGGTCTTTTGTTCTGAGCAAGCTCACTGTTCTGGCCCTATAGGAAACACAGTAGAGTAGAAGAGTGCTCATTTCCAAAAGCAGAGTGTGTTTCTTGTAAGGGGAGCTAGCGTTTGTTTCCCAGTCCTAAGTGGAGTTGAATCACATGCAGTTTCTGGTCGTACGAGCAAGAGTTGTTTTCTGGTAAGAAGAGTCACTATTGTGCTCAAATTGAGATACATAGTGCAAATAGCACTCGCGTCTGTTCCCAGCAAGTACAGTGTATTGGACTGAAGAGGAGCTACTGTTCTTGTCAGTTTCCTAAGCAGAGTTGAACTAGATATGGCCCGTGTGTGTAGGAAGCACAGTTCTTTTGTTCTGAGCAAGCTCACTGTTCTGGCCCTATAGGAAACACAGTAGAGTAGAAGAGTGCTCTTTTCTCAAAAGCAGAGTGTGTTTCTTCTAAGGCGAGCTAGCGTTTGTTTCCTAGTCCTAAATGGAGTTGAATCACATGCAGTTTCTGTTCCTATGAGCAAGAGTTTTTTTCTGGTAAGAAGAGTCACTATTTCGCTCCTATTGCCATACACAGTGCAAATAGCACTCGCTTCTGCTTCCAGCAAATACAGGGTATTGGATTGAAGAGGAGCTAACTTTCTTGTCAGTTTCCTAAGCAGAGTTGAACTAGATATGCCCCTGTGTGTAGGAAGCACAGTTCTTTTGTTCTGAGCAAGCTCACTCTTCGGACCCCATAGGAAACCCAGTAGAGTAGAAGAGTGCTCTTTTCTCAAAAGCAGAGTGTGTTTCTTGTAAGGCGAGCTAGTGTTTGTTTCCAAGTCAGAAATGGAGTTGAATCCCATGCAGTTTCTGGTCATACGAGCAAGAGTTGTTTTCTGGTAAGGAAAGTCACTATTGCGATCCCATTGACATACACTGTGCAAATAGCACTCGCGTCTGTTCCCAGCAAGTATAGTTTATTGGACTGAAGAGGAGCTTCTGTTCTTGTCAGTTTCCTAAGCAGAGTTCAACTCGATATGGCCCGTGTGTGTAGGAAGCACAGATCATTTGTTCTGAGCAAACTCACTGTTCGGACACCATAGGAAATCCAGTAGATTAGAAGAGTGCTCTTTTCTCAAAAGCAGAGTATGTTTCTTGTAAGGCGAGCTAGCGTTTGTTTCCCAGTCCTAAATGGAGTTGAATCCCATGCAGTTTCTGGTCCTACGAGCAAGAGTTGTTTTCTGGTAAGAAGAGTCACTATTGCGCTGCCATTGAGATACACAGTACAAATAGCACTCGCGTCTGTTCCCAGCAAGTACAGTGTATTGGACAGAAGAGGAGCTACTATTCTTTTCAGTTTCCTAATCAGAGTTGAAATAGATATGGCCCGTGTGTGTAGGAAGCACAGTTCTTTTGTTCTGAGCAAGCTCACTGTTCTGGCCTTATAGGAAATACAGTGGAGTAGAAGAGTGCTCTTTTCTCAAAAGCAGAGTGTGTTTCTTGTAAGGCGAGCTAGCATTTGTTTCCCAGTCCTAAATGGAGTTGAATCACATGCAGTTTCTATTCCTATGAGCAAGAGTTGTTTTCTGGTAAGAAGAGTCACTGTTGCGCTCAAATTGAGATACATAGTGCAAATAGCACTCGCGTCTGTTCCCAGCAAGTACAGTGTATTGGACTGAAGAGGAGCTACTGTTCTTGTCAGTTTTCTAAGCAGAGTTGAACTAGATATGGCCCATGTGAGTAGGAAGCACAGTTCATTTGTTCTGAGCAAGCTCACTGTTCAGACTCCATAGTAAACACATTACAGTAGAAGAGTGCTCTTTTCTCAAAAGGAGATTGTGTTTCTTGTAAGTCGACTTTCGTTTGTTTCTCAGTCCTAAATGGAGTTGAATCCCATGCAGTTTATGGTCCTACGAGCAAGAGTTTTTTTCTGGTAAGAAGAGTCACTATTGCGCTCCCATTGTGATACTCAGGGCAAATAGCACTGGCGTCTGTTCCCAGCATGTACAGTGTATTGGACTGAGAGGATCTACTGTTCTTTTCAGTTTCCTAAGCAGAGTTGAACTAGATATAGCCCGTGTGTAGGAAGCACAGTTCTTTTGTTCTGAGCAAGCTCACTGTTCGGACCCCATAGGAAACACAGTAGAGTAGAAGAGTGGTCTTTTTTCAAAAGCAGAGTGTGTTTCTTGTAAGACGAGCTAGCGTATGTTTCCCAGTCCTAAAAGGACTTGAATCACAGGCAGGATCTCGTCCTACGAGCAAGAGTAGTTTTCTGGTAAGAAGAGTCAATATTGTACTCCCATTGCCATACACAGTGCAAATAGCACTCGCTTCTGCTTCCAGCAAATACAGGGTATTGCACAGAAGAGGAGCTACTGTTCTTGTCAGTTTCCTAAGCAGAGTTGAACTATTTATGGCCCGTGTGTGTAGGAAGCACAGTTCTTTTGTTCTGAGCAAGCTCCCTTTTCGAACCCCATAGGAAAACCAGGAGAGTAGAAGAGTGCTCTTTTCTCAAAAGCAGAGTATGTTTCTTGTAAGGCGAGCTAGCGTTTGTTTCCCAGTCCTAAATGGAGTTGAATCACATACAGTTTTTCGTCCTACGGGCAAGAGTTGTTTTCTGGTAAGGGAAGTCACTATTGCGCTCCCCTTGCCATACACAGTACAAATAGCACTCGCCTCTGTTGCCAGCAAGTACAGTGTATTTGACTGAAGAGGAGCTACTGTTCTTGTCAGTTTCCTAAGCAGAGTTGAACTAGATATGGTCCGTGTGTGGAGGAAGCACAGTTCTTTCATTCTGAGCAAGCTCGCTGTTCTGGCCCTACAGGAAACACAGTAGATTAGAATAGTGTTCTTTTCTCAAAATCAGAGTGTGTTTCTTGTAAGGCGAGCTAGCGTTTGTTTCACAGTCCTAAAAGGAGTTGAATCACATGCAGTTTCTGTTCGAACGATCAAGAGTTGTTTTCTGTTAAGAAGAGTCACTGTTGTGCTCCCATTGTCATACACAATGCAAATAGCACTGGCGTCTGTTTCCAGTATGTACAGTGTATTGGACTGAAGAGGAGCTACTGTTCTTGTCAGTTTCCTAAGCAGAGTTGAACTAGATATGGCCAGTGTGTGTAGGAAGCACTGTTCTTTTGTTCTGAGCAAGCTCACTGTGCAGACTCCATAGGAAACACAGTAGAGTAGAAGAGTTCTCTTTTCTCAAAAACAGAGTGTGTTGTTTCTTGTAAGGTGAGCTAGCGTTTGTTTCCCAGTCCTAAATAGAGGTGAATCACATGCAGTTTCTGGTCCTAGGAGCAAGAATTGTTTTCTGGTTTGGAAAGTCACTATTGCGCTCCCATTGCCATATACAGTGCAAATAGCACTCACATCTTTTCCCAGCCAGTACAGTGTATTGGACTGAAGTGGAGCTACTGTTCTTGTCAGTTTTCTAAGCAGAGTTGAACTAGATATGGCCCGTGTGTGTAGGAAGCACACTTCTTTTGTTCTGAGCAAGCTCACTGTACGGAACCCATAGGAAACACAGTACAGTAAAAGAGTGCCCTTTTATCAAAAGCAGAGTGTGTTTCTTGTAAGGCGAGCTAGCGTTTGTTTCCCAGACTTAAATGGAGTTGAATCACATGCAGTTTCTGCACCTACGAGCAAGAATTGTTTTCTGGTAACAAGAGTCACTATTGCACTCCCACTGAGATACACAGTACAAATAGCACTCGCATCTGTTCCCAGCAAGTACAGTGTATTGGACTGAAGAGGAGCCACTGTTCCTGTCATTTTCCTAAGCAGAGTTGAACTAGACATGGCCCGTGTGTGTAGGAAGAACAGGTCTTTTGTTCTGAGCAAGCTCACTGTTCTGGCCCTATAGGAAACACAGTAGAGTAGAAGAGTGCTCATTTCCAAAAGCAGAGTGTGTTTCTTGTAAGGGGAGCTAGCGTTTGTTTCCCAGTCCTAAGTGGAGTTGAATCACATGCAGTTTCTGGTCGTACGAGCAAGAGTTGTTTTCTGGTAAGAAGAGTCACTATTGTGCTCAAATTGAGATACATAGTGCAAATAGCACTCGCGTCTGTTCCCAGCAAGTACAGTGTATTGGACTGAAGAGGAGCTACTGTTCTTGTCAGTTTCCTAAGCAGAGTTGAACTAGATATGGCCCGTGTGTGTAGGAAGCACAGTTCTTTTGTTCTGAGCAAGCTCACTGTTCTGGCCCTATAGGAAACACAGTAGAGTAGAAGAGTGCTCTTTTCTCAAAAGCAGAGTGTGTTTCTTCTAAGGCGAGCTAGCGTTTGTTTCCTAGTCCTAAATGGAGTTGAATCACATGCAGTTTCTGTTCCTATGAGCAAGAGTTTTTTTCTGGTAAGAAGAGTCACTATTGTGCTCCTATTGCCATACACAGTGCAAACAACACTCGCTACTGTTCTTTGCAAGTACAGTGTATTGGACAGAAGAGGAGCTACTGTTCTTGTCAGTTTCCTAAGCAGAGTTGAACTAGATATGGCCCGTGTTTGTAGGAAGCACATTTCTTTTGTTCTGAGCAAGCTCACTGTTCGGACCCCATATGAAACACAGTAGAGTAGAAGAGTGCTCTTTTCTCAAAAGCAGAGTGTGTTTCTAGTAAGGCGAGCTAGCATTTGGTTCCCAGTCCAAAATGGAGTTGAATCACATGCAGTTTCTGGTCCTACAAGCAAGAGTTTTTTTCTGCTAAAAGAGTCACTATTGCGCTCCCATTGACATACACAGGGCAAATAGCACTGGCGTCTGTTCCCAGCATGTACAGTGTATTGGACTGAAGAGGATCTACTGTCCTTGTCAGTTTCCTAAGCAGAGTTGAACTAGATATGGCCCGTGTGTGTAGGAAGCACACTTCTTTTGTTCTGAGCAGGCTCACTGTTTTGGCCTTATAGGAAACACAGTAGAGTAGAAGTGTGCTCTTTTCTCAAAACCAGAGTGTGTTTCTTGTAAGGCGAGCTAGCGTTTGTTTCCCAGTCCTAAATGGAGTTGAATCACATGCAGTTTCTGTCCTACGAGCAAGAGAAGTTTTCTGGAAAGGAAAGTCACTATTGTGCTCCCTTTGCCATACACAGTTCAAATAGCACTCGCGTCTGTTCCCAGCAAGTACAGTGTATTGGACTGAAGTGGAGCTACTGTTCTTGTCAGTTCCCTAAGCAGAGTTGAACTAGGTATGGCCCGTGTGTGTAGGAAGCAAAGTTCTTTTGTTCTGAGCAAGCTCACTGTTCTGGCCCTATAGGAAACACAGTAGAGGAGAAGAGTGCTCTTTTCTCAAAAGCAGAGTGTGTTTTTTTCTAAGGCGAGCTAGCGTTTGTTTCCAAGTCCTAAATGGAGTTGAATCACATGCAGTTTTTGGTACTATGAGCAAGAGTTGTTTTCTGGTAAGGAAAGTCACTATTGCGCTCCCATTTCCATACACAGTGCAAATACCACTCGCATCTGTTCCCAGCAAGTACAGTGTATTGGACTGAAGAGGAGCTAATGTTCTTGTCAGTTCCCTAAGCAGAGTTGAACTAGATATGGCCCGTTTGTGTAGGAAGCACAGTTCTTTTGTTCTGAGCAAGCTCACTGTTCTGGCCCTATAGGAAACACAGTAAAGTAGAAGAGTGCTCTTTTCTCAAAACCAGAGTGTGTTTGTTGTAAGGCGTACTAGCGTTTGTTTCCCAGTCCTATATGGAGTTGAATCACATGCAGTTTCTGGTCCTACAGGCAAGAGTTGTTTTCTGGCAAGGAAAGTCACTATTGTGCTCCTTTTGCCATACACAGTGCAAATAGCACTTGCGTCTGTTCCCAGCAAGTACAGTGTATTGGACTGAAGAGGAGCTACTGTTCTTGTCAGTTTCCTAAGCAGAGTTGAACTAGATATGGCCCGTGTGTGTAGGAAGCACAGTTCTTTTGTTCTGAGCAAGCTCACTGTTCTGGCCCTATAGGAAACACAGTAGAGTAGAAGAGTGCTCTTTTCTCAAAAGCAGAGTGTGTTTCTTCTAAGGCGAGCTAGCGTTTGTTTCCTAGTCCTAAATGGAGTTGAATCACATGCAGTTTCTGTTCCTATGAGCAAGAGTTGTTTTCTGGTAAGAAGAGTCACTATTGTGCTCCTATTGCCATACACAGTGCAAACAACACTCGCTACTGTTCTTTGCAAGTACAGTGTATTGGACAGAAGAGGAGCTACTGTTCTTGTCAGTTTCCTAAGCAGAGTTGAACTAGATATGGCCCGTGTGAGTAGGAAGCACAGCTCTTTTGTTCTGAGCAAGCTCACTGTTCGGACCCCATAGGAAACACAGTAGAGTAGAAGAGTGCTCTTTTCTCAAAAGCGGAGTGTGTTTCTTGTAAGGCGAGCTAGCGTTTGTTTCCCAGTCCAAAATGGAGTTGAATCACATGCAGTTTCTGGTCCTACAAGCAAGAATTGTTTTATGGTAAGTAGAGTCACTATTGCGTTCCCATTGTCATACACAGGGCAAATAATACTGGCGTCTGTTCCCAGCATGTAAAGTGTATTGGACTGAAGATGATCTACTGTTCTTGTCAGTTTCCTAAGCAGAGTTGAACTAGATATGGCCCGTGTGTGTAGGATGCACAGTTCTTTTGTTCTGATCTAGCTCACTCTTCTGGCCTATAGGAAAAACAGAAGAGTAGAAGAGTGCTTTTTTTCAAAAGCAGAGTGTGTTTCTTGTAAGGCGAGCTTGCCTTTGTTTCCCAGTCCTAAATGGAGTTGAATCACATGCAGTTTCTGGTCCTAGGATCAAGAGTTGTTTTCTGGTAAGAAGAGTCACTATTGCGCTCCCATTGACATACACAGGGCAAATAGCACTGGCGTCTTTTCCCAGCATGTACAGAGTATTGGACTGAAGAGGAGCTACTGCTCTTGTCAGTTTCCTAAGCAGAGTTGCACTAGATATGGCCCGTGTGTGTAGGAAGCACAGTTCTTTGTTCTGAGCAAGCTCACTGGTCGGACCCCATAGGAAACACAGTAGAATAGAAGAGTGCTCTTTACTCAAAAACAGAGTGTGTTTCTTGTAAGCGAGCTAGTGTTTGTTTCCAAGTCCTAAATGGAGTTGAATCACATGCAGTTTCTGGTCCTACGAGCAAGAGTTGTTTTCTGGTAAGAAGAGTCACTATTGCCCTCCCATTGTCATACACAGGGCAAATAGCACTGGCGTCTCTTCCCAGCATGTACAGTGTATTGGACTGAAGAGGAGCTACTGTTCTTGTCAGTTTCCTAAGTAGAGTTGAAGTAGATATGGCCCGTGTGTGTAGGAAGCACAGTTCTTTTGTTCTGGGCAAGCTCACTGTTCGGACACCATAGTAAACACAGTGGAATAGAAGAGTGCTCTTTTCTCAAAAGCAGAGTGTGTTTCTTGTAAGGCAAGCTAGCGTTTGTTTCCCAGTCTTAAATGGAGTTGAATTACATGCAGTTTCTTGTCTTATGAGCAAGAGTTGTTTTCTGGTAAGAAGAGTCACTATTGCGCTCCTATTGCCATACACAGTGCAAACAACACTTGCTACTGTTCTTTGCAAGTACAGTGTATTGGACAGAAGAGGAGCTACTGTTCTTGTCAGTTTCCTAAGGAGAGTTGAACTAGATATGGCCCGTGTGTGTAGGAAGCACAGTTCTTTTGTTCTGAGCCAGCTCACTGTTCAGACACCATAGGAAACACAGTAGAATGGAAGAGTGCTCTTTTCTCAAAAGCAGAGTGTGTTTCTTGTAAGGCGAGCTAGCGTTTGTTTGCCAGTCAAAAATGGAGTTGAATCACATGCAGTTTATGGTCCTACGAGCAAGGGATGTTTTCTGGTAAGGAAAGTCACTATTGTGCTCCCTTTGCCATAAACAGTGCAAATAGCACTCACGTCTGTTCCCAGCAAGTACAGTGTATTGGACTGAAGAGGAGCTACTGTCCTTGTCAGTTTCCTAAGCAGAGTTGAACTAGATATGGCCCGTGTGTGTAGGAAGCACAGTTCTTTTGTTCTGATCTAGCTCACTCTTCTGGCCTACAGGAAAAACAGAAGAGTAGAAGAGTGCTCTTTTTTCAAAAGCAGAGTGTGTTTCTTCTAAGGCGAGCTTGCCTTTGTTTCCCAGTCCTAAATGGAGTTGAATCACATGCAGTTTCTGGTCCTAGGATCAAGAGTTGTTTTCTGGTAAGAAGAGTCACTATTGCGCTCCCATTGACATACACAGGGCAAATAGCACTGGCGTCTTTTCCCAGCATGTACAGAGTATTGGACTGAAGAGGAGCTACTGCTCTTGTCAGTTTCCTAAGCAGAGTTGCACTAGATATGGCCCGTGTGTGTAGGAAGCACAGTTCTTTGTTCTGAGCAAGCTCACTGATCGGACCCCATAGGAAACACAATAGAATAGAAGAGTGCTCATTACTCAAAAGCAGAGTGTGTTCCTTGTAAGCGAGCTAGTGTTTGTTTCCAAGTCCTAAATGGAGTTGAATCACATGCAGTTTCTGGTCCTACGAGCAAGAGTTGTTTTCTGGTAAGAAGAGTCACTATTGCCCTCCCATTGTCATACACAGGGCAAATAGCACTGGCGTTTCTTCCCAGCATGTACAGTGTATTGGACTGAAGAGGAGCTACTGTTCTTGTCAGTTTCCTAAGCAGAGTTGAAGTAGATATGCCCCGTGTGTGTAGGAAACACAGTTCTTTTGTTCTGAGCAAGCTCACTGTTCGGACACCATAGGAAACACAGTAGAATAGAAGAGTGCTCTTTTCTCAAAAGCAGAGTGTGTTTCTTGTAAGGCGAGCTAGCGTTTGTTTCCCAGTCTTAAATGGAGTTGAATTACATGCAGTTTCTTGTCTTATGAGCAAGAGTTGTTTTCTGGTAAGAAGAGTCACTATTGCGCTCCCATTGACATACACAGGGAAAATAGCACTGGCGTCTTTTCCCAGCATGTACAGAGTATGGAACTGAAGAGGAGGTACTGCTCTTGTCAGTTTCCTAAGCAGAGTTGCACTAGATATGGCCCGTGTGTGTAGGAAGCACAGTTCTTTGTTCTGAGTGAGCTCACTGTTCGGACCCCATAGGAAACACAGTAGAATAGAAGAGTGCTCTTTACTCAAAAGCAGAGTGTGTTTCTTGTAAGCGAGCTAGTGTTTGTTTCCAAGTCCTAAATGGAGTTGAATCACATGCAGTTTCTGGTCCTACGAGCAAGAGTTGTTTTCTGGTAAGAAGAGTCACTATTGCCCTCCCATTGTCATACACAGGGCAAATAGGACTGGCGTCTCTTCCCAGCATCTACAGTGTATTGGACTGAAGAGGAGCTACTGTTCTTGTCAGTTTCCTAAGTAGAGTTGAAGTAGATATGGCCCGTGTGTGTAGGAAGCACAGTTCTTTTGTTCTGAGCAAGCTCACTGTTCGGACACCATAGTAAACACAGTGGAATAGAAGAGTGCTCTTTTCTCAAAAGCAGAGTGTGTTTCTTGTAAGGCAAGCTAGCGTTTGTTTCCCAGTCTTAAATGGAGTTGCATTACTTGCAGTTTCTTGTCTTATGAGCAAGAGTTGTTTTCTGGTAAGAAGAGTCACTATTGCGCTCCTATTGCCATACACAGTGCAAACAACACTTGCTACTGTTCTTTGCAAGTACAGTGTATTGGACAGAAGAGGAGCTACTGTTCTTGTCAGTTTCCTAAGGAGAGTTGAACTAGATATGGCCCGTGTGTGTAGGAAGCACAGTTCTTTTTTTCTGAGCAAGCTCACTGTTCAGACACCATAGGAAACACAGTAGAATAGAAGAGTGTTCTTTTTTCAAAAGCAGAGTGTGTTTCTTGTAAGGCGAGCTAGCGTTTGTTTGCCAGTCAAAAATGGAGTTGAATCACATGCAGTTTATGGTCCTACGAGCAAGGGATGTTTTCTGGTAAGGAAAGTCACTATTGTGCTCCCTTTGCCATAAACAGTGCAAATAGCACTCACGTCTGTTCCCAGCAAGTACAGTGTATTGGACTGAAGAGGAGCTACTGTTCTTGTCAGTTTCCTAAGCAGAGTTGAACTACATATGGCCTGTGTGTGTAGGAAGCACAGTTCTTTTGTTCTGAGCAAGCTCACTGTTCTGTCCCTATAGGAAACACAGAAGAGTAGAAGAGTGCTCTTTTCTCAGAAGAGAAGTTTGTTTCTTGTAAGATAAGCTAGCGTTTGTTTCCCAGTCCTAAATGGAGTTGAATCACATACAGTTTTTCGTCCTACGGGCAAGAGTTGTTTTCTGGTAAGGGAAGTCACTATTGCGCTCCCCTTGCCATACACAGTACAAATAGCACTCGCCTCTGTTGCCAGCAAGTACAGTGTATTTGACTGAAGAGGAGCTACTGTTCTTGTCAGTTTCCTAAGCAGAGTTGAACTAGATATGGTCCGTGTGTGGAGGAAGCACAGTTCTTTCATTCTGAGCAAGCTCGCTGTTCTGGCCCTACAGGAAACACAGTAGATTAGAATAGTGTTCTTTTCTCAAAATCAGAGTGTGTTTCTTGTAAGGCGAGCTAGCGTTTGTTTCACAGTCCTAAAAGGAGTTGAATCACATGCAGTTTCTGTTCGAACGATCAAGAGTTGTTTTCTGTTAAGAAGAGTCACTGTTGTGCTCCCATTGTCATACACAATGCAAATAGCACTGGCGTCTGTTTCCAGTATGTACAGTGTATTGGACTGAAGAGGAGCTACTGTTCTTGTCAGTTTCCTAAGCAGAGTTGAACTAGATATGGCCAGTGTGTGTAGGAAGCACTGTTCTTTTGTTCTGAGCAAGCTCACTGTGCAGACTCCATAGGAAACACAGTAGAGTAGAAGAGTTCTCTTTTCTCAAAAACAGAGTGTGTTGTTTCTTGTAAGGTGAGCTAGCGTTTGTTTCCCAGTCCTAAATAGAGGTGAATCACATGCAGTTTCTGGTCCTAGGAGCAAGAATTGTTTTCTGGTTTGGAAAGTCACTATTGCGCTCCCATTGCCATATACAGTGCAAATAGCACTCACATCTTTTCCCAGCCAGTACAGTGTATTGGACTGAAGTGGAGCTACTGTTCTTGTCAGTTTTCTAAGCAGAGTTGAACTAGATATGGCCCGTGTGTGTAGGAAGCACACTTCTTTTGTTCTGAGCAAGCTCACTGTACGGAACCCATAGGAAACACAGTACAGTAAAAGAGTGCCCTTTTATCAAAAGCAGAGTGTGTTTCTTGTAAGGCGAGCTAGCGTTTGTTTCCCAGACTTAAATGGAGTTGAATCACATGCAGTTTCTGCACCTACGAGCAAGAATTGTTTTCTGGTAACAAGAGTCACTATTGCACTCCCACTGAGATACACAGTACAAATAGCACTCGCATCTGTTCCCAGAAAGTACAGTGTATTGGACTGAAGAGGAGCCACTGTTCCTGTCATTTTCCTAAGCAGAGTTGAACTAGACATGGCCCGTGTGTGTAGGAAGCACAGGTCTTTTGTTCTGAGCAAGCTCACTGTTCTGGCCCTATAGGAAACACAGTAGAGTAGAAGAGTGCTCATTTCCAAAAGCAGAGTGTGTTTCTTGTAAGGGGAGCTAGCGTTTGTTTCCCAGTCCTAAGTGGAGTTGAATCACATGCAGTTTCTGGTCGTACGAGCAAGAGTTGTTTTCTGGTAAGAAGAGTCACTATTGTGCTCAAATTGAGATACATAGTGCAAATAGCACTCGCGTCTGTTCCCAGCAAGTACAGTGTATTGGATTGAAGAGGAGCTACTGTTCTTGTCAGTTTCCTAAGCAGAGTTGAACTAGATATGGCCCGTGTGTGTAGGAAGCACACTTCTTTTGTTCTGAGCAATCTCACTGTTCTGGCCCTATAGGAAACACAGTAGAGTAGAAGAGTGCTCTTTTCTCAAAAGCAGAGTGTGTTTCTTCTAAGGCGAGCTAGCGTTTGTTTCCTAGTCCTAAATGGAGTTGAATCACATGCAGTTTCTGTTCCTATGAGCAAGAGTTTTTTTCTGGTAAGAAGAGTCACTATTGTGCTCCTATTGCCATACACAGTGCAAACAACACTCGCTACTGTTCTTTGCAAGTACAGTGTATTGGACAGAAGAGGAGCTACTGTTCTTGTCAGTTTCCTAAGCAGAGTTGAACTAGATATGGCCCGTGTGTGTAGGAAGCACACTTCTTTTGTTCTGAGCAGGCTCACTGTTTTGGCCTTATAGGAAACACAGTAGAGTAGAAGTGTGCTCTTTTCTCAAAACCAGAGTGTGTTTCTTGTAAGGCGAGCTAGTGTTTGTTTCCCAGTCCTAAATGGAGTTGAATCACATGCAGTTTCTGTCCTACGAGCAAGAGAAGTTTTCTGGAAAGGAAAGTCACTATTGTGCTCCCTTTGCCATACACAGTTCAAATAGCACTCGCGTCTGTTCCCAGCAAGTACAGTGTATTGGACTGAAGAGGAGCTACTGTTCTTGTCAGTTCCCTAAGCAGAGTTGAACTAGGTATGGCCCGTGTGTGTAGGAAGCAAAGTTCTTTTGTTCTGAGCAAGCTCACTGTTCTGGCCCTATAGGAAACACAGTAGAGGAGAAGAGTGCTCTTTTCTCAAAAGCAGAGTGTGTTTTTTCTAAGGCGAGCTAGCTTTTGTTTCCCAGTCCTAAATGGAGTTGAATCACATGCAGTTTCTGGTCCTACAAGCAAGAGTTTTTTTTCTAGTAAGAAGAGTCACTATTGTGTTCCCATTGCCATACACAGGGCAAATAGGACTCGCGTCTGTTCCCAGGATGTACAGTGTACTGGACTGAAGAGGATCTACTGTTCTTGTCAGTTTCCTAAGCAAACTTGAACTAGATATGGTCCGTGTGTGTAGGAAGTACACTTCTTTTGTTCTGAGCAAGCTCACTCTTCAGGATCTATAGGAAACTCAGTAGAGTAGAAGACTGCTCTTTTCTCAAAAGCAGAGTGTGTTTCTTCTAAGGCAAGTTAGCGTTTGTTTCCAAGTCCTAAAGGGAGTTGAATCACATGCAGTTTCTGGTCCTACAAGCAAGAGTTGTTTTCTGGTGAGAAGAGTCACTATTGCGCTCCCATTGCCATACACAGGGCAAATAGCACTCGCGTCTGTTCTCAGCAAGTACAGTGTATTGGACTGAAGAGGAGCTACTGTTCTTGTCAGTTTCCTAAGCAGAGTTGAACTAGATATGGCCCCTGTGTGTAGGAAACACAGTTCTTTTGTTCTGAGCAAGCTCACTGTTCTGGCCCTATAGGAAATACAGAAGAGTAGAAGAGTGCTCTTTTCTCAAAAGCAGAGTGTGTTTCTTGTAAGGCGAGCTAGCGTTTGTTTCCCAGTCCAAAATGGAGTTGAATCACATGCAGTTTCTGGTCCTACGAGCAAGGGATGTTTTCTGGTAAGGAAAGTAACTATTGTGCTCCCTTTGCCATACACAGTGCAAATAGCACTCACGTCTGTTCCCAGCAAATACAGTGTATTGGACTGAAGAGGATCTACTGTTCTTGTCAGTTTCCTAAGCAGAGTTGAACTAGATATGGCCCGTGTGTGTAGGAAGCACAGTTCTTTTGTTCTGAGCAAGCTCACTGTTCTGGCCCTGTAGGAAACACAGAAGAGTAGAAGAGTGCTCTTTTCTCAAAAGCAGAGTGTGTTTCTTGTAAGGCGAGCTAGCGTTTGTTTCCCAGTCCTAAATGGAGTTCAATCACATGCAGTTTCTGATCCTAGGAGCAAGAATTGTTTTCTGGTAAGAAGAGTCACTATTGCCCTCCCATTTTCATATACAGGGCAAATAGCACTGGCGTCTGTTCCCAGCATGTACAGTGTATTGGACTGAAGAGGATCTACTGTTCTTGTCAGTTTCCTAAGCAGAGTTGCACTAGATTTAGCCCGTGTGTGTAGGAAGCACAGTTCTTTTGTTCTGAGCACGCTCACTGTTTTGGCCCTATAGGAAACAAAGTAGAGTAGAAGAGTGCTCTTTTCTCAAAAGCAGAGTGTGTTTTTTGTAAGGCGAGCTAGATTTTGTTTCCAAGTCCTAAATGGAGTTGAATCACATGTATTTTCTGGTCCTACAAGCAAGATTTGTTTTCTGGTAAGAAGAGTCCCTATTGCGCTCCCTTTGCCATACACAGTGCAAATAGCACTCGCGTCTGCTCCCAGCAAGTACAGTGTATTGGACTGAAGAGGAGCTACTGTTCTTGTCAGTTTCCTAAGCAGAGTTGAACTAGGTATAGCCCGTGTGTGTAGGAAGCCCAGTTCTTTTGTTCTGAGCAAGCTCACTGTTCTGGCCCTATAGGAATCACAGTAGAGTAGAAGAGTGCTCTTTTCTCAAAAGCAGAGTGTGTTTCTTGTAAGGTGAGCTAGTGTTTGTTTCCCAATCCCAAATGGAGTTCAATCACATGCCTTTTCTGGTCCTACGAGCAAGAGTTGTTTTCTGGTAAGAAGAGTCACTATTTCGGTCCCATTGCCATACACAGTGCAAATAGCACTCGCGTCTGCTCCCAGTAAGTACAGTGTATTGGACAGAAGAGGAGCTACTGTTCTTGTCAGTTTCCTAAGCAGAGTTGAACTAGATATATCCCGTGTGTGTAGGAAGCACAGTTCTTTTGTTCTGAGCAAGGTCACTGTTTTGGCCCTATAGGAAACACAGTAGAGTAGAAGAGTGCTCTTTTCTCAAAAGCAGAGTGTGTTTCTTGTGAGGTGAGCTAGCGTTTGTTTGCCAGTCCTAAATGGAGTTCAATCACATGCAGTTTCTGATCCTAGGAGCAACAATTGTTTTCTGGTAAGAAGAGTCACTATTGCCCTCCCATTGTCATATACAGGGCAAATAGCACTGGCGTCTGTTCCCAGCATGTACAGTGTATTGGACTGAAGAGGATCTACTGTTCTTGTCAGTTTCCTAAGCAGAGTTGAACTAGATTTAGCCCGTGTGTGTAGGAAGCACAGTTATTTTGTTCTGAGCATGCTCACTGTTTTGGCCCTATAGGAAACACAGTAGAGTAGAAGAGTGCTCTTTTCTCAAAAGCAGAGTGTGTTTCTTGTAAGGCGAGCTAGATTTTGTTTCCCAGTCCTAAATGGAGTTGAATCACATGCAATTTCTGGTCCTCGAAGCAAGAGTTGTTTTCTGGTAAGAAGAGTCACTATTGTGCTCCCATTGTCATACACAGGGCAAATAGCACTCGCGTCTGTTCCCAGCATGTACAGTGTATTGGACTGAAGAGGATCTACTGTTCTTGTCAGTTTCCTAAGCAGAGTTGAACTAAATATGGCCGGTGTGTGTAGGAAGCACAGTTCTTTTGTTCTGAGCAAGCTCACTCTTTTGGCCCTATAGGAAACACAGTAGAGTAGAAGAGTGCTCTTTTCTCAAAAGCAGAGTGTGTTTCTTGTAAGGCGAGCTAGCTTTTGTTTCCCAGTCCTAAATGGAGTTGAATCACATGCAGTTTCTGGTCCTACAAGCAAGAGTTTTTTTTCTAGTAAGAAGAGTCACTATTGTGTTCCCATTGCCATACACAGGGCAAATAGGACTCGCGTCTGTTCCCAGGATGTACAGTGTAATGGACTGAAGAGGATCTACTGTTCTTGTCAGTTTCCTAAGCAAACTTGAACTAGATATGGTCCGTGTGTGTAGGAAGTACACTTCTTTTGTTCTGAGCAAGCTCACTCTTCAGGTTCTATAGGAAACACAGTAGAGTAGAAGACTGCTCTTTTCTCAAAAGCAGAGTGTGTTTCTTCTAAGGCGAGTTAGCGTTTGTTTCCAAGTCCTAAAGGGAGTTGAATCACATGCAGTTTCTGGTCCTACAAGCAAGAGTTGTTTTCTGGTGAGAAGAGTCACTATTGCGCTCCCATTGCCATACACAGGGCAAATAGCATTCGCGTCTGTTCTCAGCAAGTACAGTGTATTGGACTGAAGAGGAGCTACAGTTCTTGTCAGTTTCCTAAGCAGAGTTGAACTAGATATGGCCCCTGTGTGTAGGAAGCACAGTTCTTTTGTTCTGAGCAAGCTCACTGTTCTGGCCCTATAGGAAACACAGAAGAGTAGAAGAGTGCTCTTTTCTCAAAAGCAGAGTGTGTTTCTTGTAAGGCGAGCTAGCGTTTGTTTCCCAGTCCAAAATGGAGTTGAATCACATGCAGTTTCTGGTCCTACGAGCAAGGGATGTTTTCTGGTAAGGAAAGTAACTATTGTGCTCCCTTTGCCATACACAGTGCAAATAACACTCACGTCTGTTCCCAGCAAGTACAGTGTATTGGACTGAAGAGGATCTACTGTTCTTGTCAGTTTCCTAAGCAGAGTTGAACTAGATATGGCCCGTGTGTGTAGGAAGCACAGTTCTTTTGTTCTGAGCAAGCTCACTGTTCTGGCCCTTTAGGAAACACAGAAGAGTAGAAGAGTGCTCTTTTCTCAAAAGCAGAGTGTGTTTCTTGTAAGGCGAGCTAGCGTTTGTTTGCCAGTCCTAAATGGAGTTCAATCACATGCAGTTTCTGATCCTAGGAGCAAGAATTGTTTTCTGGTAAGAAGAGTCACTATTGCCCTCCCATTTTCATATACAGGGCAAATAGCACTGGCGTCTGTTCCCAGCATGTACAGTGTATTGGACTGAAGAGGATCTACTGTTCTTGTCAGTTTCCTAAGCAGAGTTGCACTAGATTTAGCCCGTGTGTGTAGGAAGCACAGTTCTTTTGTTCTGAGCACGCTCACTGTTTTGGCCCTATAGGAAACAAAGTAGAGTAGAAGAGTGCTCTTTTCTCAAAAGCAGAGTGTGCTTTTTGTAAGGCGAGCTAGATTTTGTTTCCCAGTCCTAAATGGAGTTGAATCACATGCATTTTCTGTTCCTACAAGCAAGATTTGTTTTCTGGTAAGAAGAGTCCCTATTGCGCTCCCTTTGCCATACACAGTGCAAATAGCACTCGCGTCTGCTCCCAGCAAGTACAGTGTATTGGACTGAAGAGGAGCTACTGTTCTTGTCAGTTTCCTAAGCAGAGTTGAACTAGGTATAGCCCGTGTGTGTAGGAAGCCCAGTTCTTTTGTTCTGAGCAAGCTCACTGTTCTGGCCCTATAGGAAACACAGTAGAGTAGAAGAGTGCTCTTTTCTCAAAAGCAGAGTGTGTTTCTTGTAAGGTGAGCTAGCGTTTGTTTCCCAATCCCAAATGGAGTTCAATCACATGCATTTTCTGGTCCTACGAGCAAGAGTTGTTTTCTGGTAAGAAGAGTCACTATTTCGGTCCCATTGCCATACACAGTGCAAATAGCACTCGCGTCTGCTCCCAGTAAGTACAGTGTATTGGACAGAAGAGGAGCTACTGTTCTTGTCAGTTTCCTAAGCAGAGTTGAACTAGATATAGCCCATGTGTGTAGGAAGCACAGTTCTTTTGTTTTGAGAAAGGTCACTGTTTTGGCCCTATAGGAAACACAGTAGAGTAGAAGAGTGCTCTTTTCTCAAAAGCAGAGTGTGTTTCTTGTGAGGTGAGCTAGCGTTTGTTTGCCAGTCCTAAATGGAGTTCAATCACATCCAGTTTATGATCCTAGGAGCAAGAATTGTTTTCTGGTAAGAAGAGTCACTATTGCCCTCCCATTGTCATATACAGGGCAAATAGCACTGGCGTCTGTTCCCAGCATGTACAGTGTATTGGACTGAAGAGGATCTACTGTTCTTGTCAGTTTCCTAAGCAGAGTTGAACTAGATTTAGCCCGTGTGTGTAGGAAGCACAGTTCTTTTGTTTGAGCATGCTCACTGTTTTGGCCCTATAGGAAACACAGTAGAGTAGAAGAGTGCTCTTTTCTCAAAAGCAGAGTGTGTTTCTTGTAAGGCGAGCTAGATTTTGTTTCCCAGTCCTAAATGGAGTTGAATCACATGCAGTTTCTGGTCCTACGAGCAAGAGTTGTTTTCTGGTAAGAAGAGTCACTATTGTGCTCCCATTGTCATACACAGGGCAAATAGCACTCGCGTCTGTTCCCAGCATGTACAGTGTATTGGACTGAAGAGGATCTACTGTTCTTGTCAGTTTCCTAAGCAGAGTTGAACTAAATATGGCCGGTGTGTGTAGGAAGCACAGTTCTTTTGTTCTGAGCAAGCTCACTCTTTTGGCCCTATAGGAAACACAGTAGAGTAGAAGAGTGCTCTTTTCTCAAAAGCAGAGTGTGTTTCTTGTAAGGCGAGCTAGCTTTTGTTTCCCAGTCCTAAATGGAGTTGAATCACATGCAGTTTCTGGTCCTACAAGCAAGAGTTTTTTTCTAGTAAGAAGAGTCACTATTGTGTTCCCATTGCCATACACAGGGCAAATAGGACTCGCGTCTGTTCCCAGGATGTACAGTGTAATGGACTGAAGAGGATCTACTGTTCTTGTCAGTTTCCTAAGCAAACTTGAACTAGATATGGTCCGTGTGTGTAGGAAGTACACTTCTTTTGTTCTGAGCAAGCTCACTCTTCAGGTTCTATAGGAAACACAGTAGAGTAGAAGACTACTCTTTTCTCAAAAGCAGAGTGTGTTTCTTCTAAGGCGAGTTAGCGTTTGTTTCCAAGTCCTAAAGGGAGTTGAATCACATGCAGTTTCTGGTCCTACAAGCAAGAGTTGTTTTCTGGTGAGAAGAGTCACTATTGCGCTCCCATTGCCATACACAGGGCAAATAGCATTCGCGTCTGTTCTCAGCAAGTACAGTGTATTGGACTGAAGAGGAGCTACTGTTCTTGTCAGTTTCCTAAGCAGAGTTGAACTAGATATGGCCCCTGTGTGTAGGAAGCACAGTTCTTTTGTTCTGAGCAAGCTCACTGTTCTGGCCCTATAGGAAACACAGAAGAGTGGAAGAGTGCTCTTTTCTCAAAAGCAGAGTGTGTTTCTTGTAAGGCGAGCTAGCGTTTGTTTCCCAGTCCAAAATGGAGTTGAATCACATGCAGTTTCTGGTCCTACGAGCAAGGGATGTTTTCTGGTAAGGAAAGTAACTATTGTGCTCCCTTTGCCATACACAGTGCAAATAGCACTCACGTCTGTTCCCAGCAAGTACAGTGTATTGGACTGAAGAGGATCTACTGTTCTTGTCAGTTTCCTAAGCAGAGTTGAACTAGATATGGCCCGTGTGTGTAGGAAGCACAGTTCTTTTGTTCTGAGCAAGCTCACTGTTCTGGCCCTGTAGGAAACAGAGAAGAGTAGAAGAGTGCTCTTTTCTCAAAAGCACAGTGTGTTTCTTGTAAGGCGAGCTAGCGTTTGTTTCCCAGTCCTAAATGGAGTTCAATCACATGCAGTTTCTGATCCTAGGAGCAAGAATTGTTTTCTGGTAAGAAGAGTCACTATTGCCCTCCCATTTTCATATACAGGGCAAATAGCACTGGCGTCTGTTCCCAGCATGTACAGTGTATTGGACTGAAGAGGATCTACTGTTCTTGTCAGTTTCCTAAGCAGAGTTGCACTAGATTTAGCCCGTGTGTGTAGGAAGCACAGTTCTTTTGTTCTGAGCACGCTCACTGTTTTGGCCCTATAGGAAACAAAGTAGAGTAGAAGAGTGCTCTTTTCTCAAAAGCAGAGTGTGTTTTTTGTAAGGCGAGCTAGATTTTGTTTCCCAGTCCTAAATGGAGTTGAATCACATGCATTTTCTGGTCCTACAAGCAAGATTTGTTTTCTGGTAAGAAGAGTCCCTATTGCGCTCCCTTTGCCATACACAGTACAAATAGCACTCGCGTCTGCTCCCAGCAAGTACAGTGTATTGGACTGAAGAGGAGCTACTGTTCTTGTCAGTTTCCTAAGCAGAGTTGAACTAGGTATAGCCCGTGTGTGTAGGAAGCCCAGTTCTTTTGTTCTGAGCAAGCTCACTGTTCTGGCCCTATAGGAAACACAGTAGAGTAGAAGAGTGCTCTTTTCTCAAAAGCAGAGTGTGTTTCTTGTAAGGTGAGCTAGCGTTTGTTTCCCAATCCCAAATGGAGTTCAATCACATGCAGTTTCTGGTCCTACGAGCAAGAGTTGTTTTCTGGTAAGAAGAGTCACTATTTCGGTCCCATTGCCATGCACAGTGCAAATAGCACTCGCGTCTGCTCCCAGTAAGTACAGTGTATTGGACAGAAGAGGAGCTACTGTTCTTGTCAGTTTCCTAAGCAGAGTTGAACCAGATATAGCCCGTGTGTGTAGGAAGCACAGTTCTTTTGTTCTGAGCAAGCTCACTGTTTTGGCCCTATAGGAAACACAGTAGAGTAGAAGAGTGCTCTTTTCTCAAAAGCAGAGTGTGTTTCTTGTGAGGTGAGCTAGCGTTTGTTTGCCAGTCCTAAATGGAGTTCAATCACATCCAGTTTCTGATCCTAGGAGCAAGAATTGTTTTCTGGTAAGAAGAGTCACTATTGCCCTCCCATTGTCATATACAGGGCAAATAGCACTGGCGTCTGTTCCCAGCATGTACAGTGTATTGGACTGAAGAGGATCTACTGTTCTTGTCAGTTTCCTAAGCAGAGTTGAACTAGATTTAGCCCGTGTGTGTAGGAAGCACAGTTCTTTTGTTCTGAGCATGCTCACTGTTTTGGCCCTATAGGAAACACAGTAGAGTAGAAGAGTGCTCTTTTCTCAAAAGCAGAGTGTGTTTCTTGTAAGGCGAGCTAGATTTTGTTTCCCTGTCCTAAATGGAGTTGAATCACATGCAGTTTCTGGTCCTACGAGCAACAGTTGTTTTCTGGTAAGAAGAGTCACTATTGTGCTCCCATTGTCATACACAGGGCAAATAGCACTCGCGTCTGTTCCCAGCATGTACAGTGTATTGGACTGAAGAGGATCTACTGTTCTTGTCAGTTTCCTAAGCAGAGTTGAACTAAATATGGCCGGTGTGTGTAGGAAGCACAGTTCTTTTGTTCTGAGCAAGCTCACTCTTTTGGCCCTATAGGAAACACAGTAGAGTAGAAGAGTGCTCTTTTCTCAAAAGCAGAGTGTGTTTCTTGTAAGGCGAGCTAGCTTTTGTTTCCCAGTCCTAAATGGAGTTGAATCACATGCAGTTTCTGGTCCTACAAGCAAGAGTTTTTTTTCTAGTAAGAAGAGTCACTATTGTGTTCCCATTGCCATACACAGGGCAAATAGGACTCGCGTCTGTTCCCAGGATGTACAGTGTAATGGACTGAAGAGGATCTACTGTTCTTGTCAGTTTCCTAAGCAAACTTGAACTAGATATGGTCCGTGTGTGTAGGAAGTACACTTCTTTTGTTCTGAGCAAGCTCACTCTTCAGGTTCTATAGGAAACACAGTAGAGTAGAAGACTGCTCTTTTCTCAAAAGCAGAGTGTGTTTCTTCTAAGGCGAGTTAGCGTTTGTTTCCAAGTCCTAAAGGGAGTTGAATCACATGCAGTTTCTGGTCCTACAAGCAAGAGTTGTTTTCTGGTGAGAAGAGTCACTATTGCGCTCCCATTGCCATACACAGGGCAAATAGCATTCGCGTCTGTTCTCAGCAAGTACAGTGTATTGGACTGAAGAGGAGCTACAGTTCTTGTCAGTTTCCTAAGCAGAGTTGAACTAGATATGGCCCCTGTGTGTAGGAAGCACAGTTCTTTTGTTCTGAGCAAGCTCACTGTTCTGGCCCTATAGGAAACACAGAAGAGTAGAAGAGTGCTCTTTTCTCAAAAGCAGAGTGTGTTTCTTGTAAGGCGAGCTAGCGTTTGTTTCCCAGTCCAAAATGGAGTTGAATCACATGCAGTTTCTGGTCCTACGAGCAAGGGATGTTTTCTGGTAAGGAAAGTAACTATTGTGCTCCCTTTGCCATACACAGTGCAAATAGCACTCATGTCTGTTCCCAGCAAGTACAGTATATTGGACTAAAGAGGATCTACTGTTCTTGTCAGTTTCCTAAGCAGAGTTGAACTAGATATGGCCCGTGTGTGTAGGAAGCACAGTTCTTTTGTTCTGAGCAAGCTCACTGTTCTGGCCCTGTAGGAAACACAGAAGAGTAGAAGAGTGCTCTTTTCTCAAAAGCAGAGTGTGTTTCTTGTAAGGCGAGCTAGGGTTTGTTTCCCAGTCCTAAATGGAGTTCAATCACATGCAGTTTCTGATCCTAGGAGCAAGAATTGTTTTCTGGTAAGAAGAGTCACTATTGCCCTCCCATTATCATATACAGGGCAAATAGCACTGGCGTCTGTTCCCAGCATTTACAGTGTATTGGACTGAAGAGGTTCTACTGTTCTTGTCAGTTTCCTAAGCAGAGTTGAACTAGATTTAGCCCGTGTATGTAGGAAGCACAGTTCTTTTGTTCTGAGCACGCTCACTGTTTTGGCCCTCTAGGAAACACAGTAGAGTAGAAGAGTGCTCTTTTCTCAAAAGCAGAGTGTGTTTCTTGTAAGGCGAGCTAGATTTTGTTTCCAGTCCTAAATGGAGTTGAATCACATGCATTTTCTGGTCCTACAAGCAAGATTTGTTTTCTGGTAAGAAGAGTACCTATTGCGCTCCCTTTGCCATACACAGTGCAAATAGCACTCGCGTCTGCTTCCAGCAAGTACAGTGTATTGGACTGAAGAGGATCTACTGTTCTTGTCAGTTTCCTAAGCAGAGTTGAACTAGATATAGCCCGTGTGTGTAGGAAGCACAGTTCTTTTGTTCTGAGCAAGGTCACTGTTTTTGCCCTATAGGAAACACAGTAGAGTAGAAGAGTGCTCTTTTCTCAAAAGCAGAGTGTGTTTCTTGTCAGGTGAGCTAGCTTTTGTTTGCCAGTCCTAAATGGATTTCCATCACATGCAGTTTCTTGTCCTATGAGCAAGAGTTGTTTTCTGATAAGAAGAGTCACTATTGCGCTCCTATTGCCATACACACTGCAAACAACACTTGCTACTGTTCTTTGCAAGTACAGTGTATTGGACAGAAGAGGAGCTATTGTTCTTGTCAGTTTCCTAAGCAGAGTTGAACTAGATATGGCCCGTGTGTGTAGGAAGCACAGTTCTTTTGTTCTGAGCAAGCTCACTGTTCGGTCCCCATAGGAAACACAGTAGAGTAAAAGAGTGCTCTTTTCTCAAAAGCAGAGTGTGTTTTTTGTAAGGAGAGCTAGCGTTTGTTTCCCAGTCCTAAATAGAGTTGAATCACATGCAGTTTCTGATCCTAGGACTAAGAGTTGTTTTCTGGTATGAAGAGTCACTATTGTGCTCCCATAGTCATACACAGGGCAAATAGCAGTGGCGTATGTTCCCAGCATGTACAGTGTATTGGACTGAAGAGGATCTACTGTTCTTGTCAGTTTCCTAAGCACAGTTGAACTAGATATGGCCCGTGTGTGTAGGAAGTACACTTCTTTTGTTCTGAGCAAGCTCACTCTTCTGGCTCTATAGGAAACACAGTAGAGTAGAAGAGGGCTCTTTTCTCAAAAGCAGAATGTGTTTCTTGTAAGGCGAGATAGCGTTTGTTTCCTAGTCCTAAATGGAGTTCAATCACATGCAGTTTCTGGTCCTACGAGCAAGAGTTGTTTTCTGGTAAGAAGAGTCACTATTGCGCTCCCATTGTCATACACAGGGCAAATAGCACTGGCGTCTGTTCCCAGCATGTAAAGTGTATTGGACTGAAGTTGACCTACTGTTCTTTTCAGTTTCCTAAGCAGAGTTGAACTAGAAATGGCCCGTGTGTGTAGGAAGCACAGTTCTTTTGTTCTGAGCAAGCTCACTGTTCGGACCCCATAGGAAACACAGTAGAATAGAAGAGTACTCTTTTCTGAAAAGCAGAGTGTGTTTCTTGTAAAGCGAGTTAGCGTTTGTTTCCCTGTCCTAAATGGAGTTGAATCACATGCAGTTTGTGGTCCTACAAGCAAGAGTTGTTTTCTGGTAAGAAGAGTCACTATTGCGCTCCCATTGTCATACACAGGGCAAATAGCACTCGCGTCTGTTCCCAGCCTGTACAGTGTATTGAACTGAAGATGATCTACTGTCCTTGTCAGTTTTGTGTGTAGGAAGCACAGTTCTTTTGTTCTGAGCAAGCTCACTGTTCTGGCCCTATAGGAAACACAGTAGAGTAGAAGAGTGCTCTTTTCTCAAAAGCAGAGTGTGTTTCTTGTAAGGTGACAAGCGTTGGTTTCCCAGTCCTAAATGGAGTTGAATCACATGCAGTTTCTTTTCCTATGAGCAAGAGTTGTTTTCTGATAAGAAGAGTCACTATTGCGCTCCTATTGCCATACACAGTGCAAACAACACTTGCTACTGTTCTTTGCAAGTACAGTGTATTGTACAAAAGAGGAGCTACTGTTCTTGTCAGTTTCCTAAGCAGAGTTGAACTAGATATGGCCCGTGTGTGTAGGAAGCACAGTTCTTTTGTTCTGAGCAAGCTCACTCTTCGGACCCCATAGGAAACACAGTAGAGTAGAAGAGTGCTCTTTTCAAAAGCAGAGTGTGTTTCTTGTAAGGCGAGCTAGCGTTTGGTTCCCAGTCCTAAATGGAGTTGAATCACATGCAGTTTCTGATCCTAGGAGCAAGAGTTGTTTTGTGGTAAGAAGAGTCACTATTGCGCTCCCATTGTCATACACAGGGCAAATAGCACTGGCGTCTCTTCCCAGCATGTACAGTGCATTGGACTGAAGAGGATCTACTGTTCTTGTCAGTTTCTAAACAAAGTTGAACTAGATATGGCCCGTGTGTGTAGGAAGTTCACTTCTTTTGTTCTGAGCAAGCTCACTCTTCTGGCCCTATAGGAAACACAGAAGAGTAGAAGAGTGCTCTTTTCTCAAAAGCAGAGTGTGTTTCTTGTAAGGCGAGCTAGCGTTTGTTTCCCAATCCAAAATGGAGTTGAATCACATGCAGTTTCTGGTCCTACGAGCAAGGGATGTATTCTGGTAAGGAAAGTCACTATTGTGCTCCCTTTGCGATAAACAGTGCAAATAGCACTCACGTCTGTTCCCAGCAAGTACAATGTATTGGACTTAAGAGGAGCTACTGTTCTTGTCAGTTTCCTAAGCAGAGTTGAACTAGATACGGCCCGTGTGTGTAGGAAGCACAGTTCTTTTGTTCTGAGCAAGCTCACAGTTCTGGCCCTATAGGAAACACAGTAGAGTAGAAGAGGGCTCTTTTCTCAAAAGCAGAGTGTGTTTCATGTAAGGCGAGCTAGCATTTGTTTCCCAGTTTTAAATGGAGTTGAATCACATGCAGTTTCTGGTCATACGAGCAAGAGTTGTTTTCTGGTAAGGAAAGTCACTATTGTGCTCCCATTGCCATCCACAGTACAAATAGCACTTGCGTCTGTTCCCAGCAAGTACAGTGTATCGGACTGAAGAGGAGCTACAGTTCTTGTCAGTTTCCTAAGCAGAGTTGAACTAGATGTGGCCCATGTGTAGGAAGCACAATTCTTTTGTTCTGAGCAAGCTCACTGTTCTGGCCCTATAGGAAACACAGTAGAGTAGAAGAGTGCTCTTTTCTCAAAAGCAGAGTATGTTTCTCGTAAGGTGAGCTAGCGTTTGTTTCCCAGTCCTAAATGGAGTTGAATCACATACAGTTTTTCGTCCTACGGGCAAGAGTTGTTTTCTGGTAAGGGAAGTCACTATTGCGCTCCCCTTGCCATACACAGTGCAAATAGCACTCGCCTCTGTTCCCAGCAAGTACAGTGTATTTGACTGAAGAGGATCTACTCTTCTTGTCAGTTTCCTAAGCAGAGTTGAACTAGATATGGCCCGTGTGTGGAGGAAGCACAGTTCTTTTATTCTGAGCAAGCTCACTGTTCTGGCCCTACAGGAAACACAGTAGAGTAGAAGAGTGTTCTTTTCTCAAAAGCAGAGTGTGTTTCTTGTAAGGCGAGCTAGCGTTTGTTTCACAGTCCTAAAAGGAGTTGAATCACATGCAGTTTCTGTTCGAACGATCAAGAGTTGTTTTCTGTTAAGAAGAGTCACTGTTGTGCTCCCATTGTCATACACAATGCAAATAGCACTGGCGTCTGTTCCCAGTATGTACAGTGTATTGGACTGAAGAGGAGCTACTGTTCTTGTCAGTTTCCTAAGCAGAGTTGAACTAGATATGGCCCGTGTGTGTAGGAAGCACAGTTCTTTTGTTCTGAGCAAGCTCACTGTTCAGACTCCACAGGAAACACAGTAGAGTAGAAGAGTGCTCTTTTCTCAAAAGCAGAGTGTGTTGTTTCTTGTAAGGTGAGCTAGCGTTTGTTTCCCAGTCCTAAATAGAGGTGAATCACATGCAGTTTCTGGTCCTAGGAGCAAGAATTGTTTTCTGGTTTGGAAAGTCACTATTGCGCTCCCATTGCCATATACAGTGCAAATAGCACTCACGTCGTTTCCCAGGAAGTACAGTGTATTAGACTGAAGTGGAGCTACTGTTCTTGTCAGTTTTCTAAGCAGAGTTGAACTAGATATGGCCCGTGTGTGTAGGAAGCACACTTCTTTTGTTCAGAGCAAGCTCACTGTACGGAACCCATAGGAAACACAGTACTTTAAAAGAGTGCCCTTTTATCAAAAGCAGAGTGTGTTTCTTGTAAGGCGAGCTAGCGTTTGTTTCCCAGACCTAAATGGAGTTGAATCACATGCAGTTTCTGGTCCTACGAGCAAGAATTGTTTTCTGGTAACAAGAGTCACTATTGCACTCCCACTGAGATACACAGTACAAATAGCACTCGCACATGTTCCCAGCAAGTACAGTGTATTGGACTGAAGAGGAGCCACTGTTCCTGTCATTTTCCTAAGCAGAGTTGAACTAGACATGGCCCGTGTGTGTAGGAAGCACAGTTCTTTTGTTCTGAGCATGCTCACTGTTCTGGCCCTATAGGAAACACAGTAGAGTAGAAGAGTGCTCATTTCCAAAAGCAGAGTGTGTTTCTTGTAAGGCGAGCTAGCGTTTGTTTCCCAGTCCTAAATGGAGTTGAATCACATGCAGTTTCTGGTCGTACGAGCAAGAGTTGTTTTCTGGTAAGAAGAGTCACTATTGTGCTCAAATTGAGATACCTAGTGCAAATAGCACTCGCGTCTGTTCCCAGCAAGTACAGTGTATTGGACTGAAGAGGAGCTACTGTTCTTGTCAGTTTCCTAAGCAGAGTTGAACTAGATATGGCCTGTGTGTGTAGGAAGCACAGTTCTTTTGTTCTGAGCAAGCTCACTGTTCTTGCCCTATAGGAAACACAGTAGAGGAGAAGATTGCTCTTTTCTCAAAAGCAGAGTGTGTTTCTTGTTATTCGAGGTAGCGTTTGTTTCCCAGTCCTAAATGGAGTTGAATCTCATGCAGTATCTGGTCCTACAAGCAAGAGTAGATTTCTGGTAAGAAGAGTCACTATTTCGCTCCCATTGCCATACACAGTGCAAATAGCACTCGCTTCTGCCTCCAGCAAATACAGGGTATTGGACTGAAGAGGAGCTAACTTTCTTGTCAGTTTCCTAAGCAGAGTTGAACTAGATATGCCCCTGTGTGTAGGAAGCACAGTTCTTTTGTTCTGAGCAAGCTCACTCTTCGGACCCCATAGGAAACCCAGTAGAGTAGAAGAGTGCTCTTTTCTCAAAAGCAGGGTGTGTTTCTTGTAAGGAGAGCTAGCGTTGGTTTCCCAGTCCTAAATGGAGTTGAATCACATGCAGTTTCTTTTCCTACGAGCAAGAGTTGTTTTCTGGTAAGAAGAGTCACTATTGCGCTCCCATTGAGATACACAGTACAAATAGCACTCGCGTCTGTTCCCAGCAAGTACAGTTTATTGGACAGAAGAGGAGCTACTATTCTTTTCAGTTTCCTAATCAGAGTTGAACTAGATATGGCACGTGTGTGTAGGAAGCACAGTTCTTTTGTTCTGAGCAAGCTCACTGTTCTGGCCCTATAGGAAATACAGTGGAGTAGAAGAGTGCTCTTTTCTCAAAAGCAGAGTGTGTTTCTTGTAAGGCGAGCTAGCATTTGTTTCCCAGTCCTAAATGGAGTTGAATCACATGCAGTTTCTATTCCTATGAGCAAGAGTTGTTTTCTGGTAAGAAGAGTCACTGTTGCGCTCAAATTGAGATACATCATGCAAATAGCCCTCGCGTCTGTTCCCAGCAAGTACAGTGTATTGGACTGAAGAGGAGCTACTGTTCTTCTCAGTTTTCTAAGCAGAGTTGAACTAGATATGACCCATGTGAGTAGGAAGCACAGTTCATTTGTTCTGAGCAAGCTCACTGTTCAGACCCCATAGTATACACATTACAGTAAAAGAGTGCTCTTTTCTCAAAAGGAGATTGTGTTTCTTGTAAGTCGACTTTCGTTTGTTTCTCAGTCCTAAATGGAGTTGAATCCCATGCAGTTTATGGTCCTACGAGCAAGAGTTTTTTTCTGGTAAGAAGAGTCACTATTGCGCTCCCATTGTGATACTCAGGGCAAATAGCACTGGCGTCTGTTCCCAGCATGTACAGTGTATTGGACTGAAGAGGATCTACTGTTCTTGTCAGTTTCCTAAGCAGAGTTGAACCAGATATAGCCCGTGTGTAGGAAGCACAGTTCTTTTGTTCTGAGCAAGCTCACTGTTCGTACCCCATAGGAAACACAGTAGAGTAGAAGAGTGGTCTTTTCTCAAAAGCAGAGTGTGTTTCTTGTAAGACAAGCTAGCGTATGTTTCCCAGTCCTAAATGGAGTTGAATCACAGGCAGGATCTCGTCCTACGAGCAAGAGTAGTTTTATGGTAAGAAGAGTCACTATTGTACTCCCATTGCCATACACAGTGCAAATAGCACTCGCTTCTGCTTCCAGCAAACACAGGGTATTGCACAGAAGAGGAGCTACTGTTCTTATCAGTTTCCTAAGCAGAGTTGAACTATTTATGGCCCGTGTGTGTAGGAAGCACAGTTCTATTGTTCTGAGCAAGCTCCCTTTTCGAACCCCATAGGAAACCCAGTAGAGTAGAAGAGTGCTCTTTTCTCAAAAGCAGAGTGTGTTTGTTTTAAGGCGAACTAGCATTTGTTTCCCAGTTCTAAATGGAGTTGAATCACATGCAGTTTCTGGTCGTACGAGCAAGAGGTGTTTTCTGGTAAGGAAAGTCACTATAGTGCTCCTTTTGCCATACACAGTGCAAATAGCACTTACGTCTGTTCCCAGCAAGTACAGTGTATTGGCCTGAGGAGGAGCTACTGTTCTTGGCAATTTCCTAAGCAGAGTTGAACTAGATATGGCCCGTGTCTGTAGGAAGCACAGTTCTTTTGTTCTGAGCAAGCTCACTGTTCACGCCCTATAGGAAACACAGTAGAGTAGAAGAGTGCTCTTTTCTCAAAAGCAAAGCGTGTTTCTTGTACGGTGAGCTAGAGTTTGTTTCCCAGTCCTAAATGGAGTTGAATCACATGCAGTTTCTGGTCCTACGAGCAAGAGTTGTTTTCTGGTAAGAAGAGTCACTATTGCGCTCCCATTGTCATACACAGGGCAAATAGCACTGGCGTCTGTTCCCAGCATGTACAGTGAATTGGACTGAAGAGGATCTACTGTTCTTGTCAGTTTCCTAAGCAGAGTTGAACTAGACATGTCCTGTGTGAGTAAGAAGCACAGTTCTTTTGTTTGAGCATGCTCACTGTTTTGGCCCTATAGGAAACACAGTAGAGTAGAAGAGTGCTCTTTTCTCAAAAGCAGAGTGTGTTTCTTGTAAGGCGAGCTAGATTTTGTTTCCCAGTCCTAAATGGAGTTGAATCACATGCAGTTTCTGGTCCTACGAGCAAGAGTTGTTTTCTGGTAAGAAGAGTCACTATTGTGCTCCCATTGTCATACACAGGGCAAATAGCACTCGCGTCTGTTCCCAGCATGTACAGTGTATTGGACTGAAGAGGATCTACTGTTCTTGTCAGTTTCCTAAGCAGAGTTGAACTAAATATGGCCGGTGTGTGTAGGAAGCACAGTTCTTTTGTTCTGAGCAAGCTCACTCTTTTGGCCCTATAGGAAACACAGTAGAGTAGAAGAGTGCTCTTTTCTCAAAAGCAGAGTGTGTTTCTTGTAAGGCGAGCTAGCTTTTGTTTCCCAGTCCTAAATGGAGTTGAATCACATGCAGTTTCTGGTCCTACAAGCAAGAGTTTTTTTCTAGTAAGAAGAGTCACTATTGTGTTCCCATTGCCATACACAGGGCAAATAGGACTCGCGTCTGTTCCCAGGATGTACAGTGTAATGGACTGAAGAGGATCTACTGTTCTTGTCAGTTTCCTAAGCAAACTTGAACTAGATATGGTCCGTGTGTGTAGGAAGTACACTTCATTTGTTCTGAGCAAGCTCACTCTTCAGGTTCTATAGGAAACACAGTAGAGTAGAAGACTACTCTTTTCTCAAAAGCAGAGTGTGTTTCTTCTAAGGCGAGTTAGCGTTTGTTTCCAAGTCCTAAAGGGAGTTGAATCACATGCAGTTTCTGGTCCTACAAGCAAGAGTTGTTTTCTGGTGAGAAGAGTCACTATTGTGCTCCCATTGCCATACACAGGGCAAATAGCATTCGCGTCTGTTCTCAGCAAGTACAGTGTATTGGACTGAAGAGGAGCTACTGTTCTTGTCAGTTTCCTAAGCAGAGTTGAACTAGATATGGCCCCTGTGTGTAGGAAGCACAGTTCTTTTGTTCTGAGCAAGCTCACTGTTCTGGCCCTATAGGAAACACAGAAGAGTAGAAGAGTGCTCTTTTCTCAAAAGCAGAGTGTGTTTCTTGTAAGGCGAGCTAGCGTTTGTTTGCCAGTCCTAAATGGAGTTCAATCACATGCAGTTTCTGGTCCTACGAGCAAGGGATGTTTTCTGGTAAGGAAAGTAACTATTGTGCTCCCTTTGCCATACACAGTGCAAATAGCACTCACGTCTGTTCCCAGCAAGTACAGTGTATTGGACTGAAGAGGATCTACTGTTCTTGTCAGTTTCCTAAGCAGAGTTGCACTAGATTTAGCCCGTGTGTGTAGGAAGCACAGTTCTTTTGTTCTGAGCACGCTCACTGTTTTGGCCCTATAGGAAACAAAGTAGAGTAGAAGAGTGCTCTTTTCTCAAAAGCAGAGTGTGTTTTTTGTAAGGCGAGCTAGACTTTGTTTCCCAGTCCTAAATGGAGTTGAATCACATGCATTTTCTGGTCCTACAAGCAAGATTTGTTTTCTGGTAAGAAGAGTCCCTATTGCGCTCCCTTTGCCATACACAGTACAAATAGCACTCGCGTCTGCTCCCAGCAAGTACAGTGTATTGGACTGAAGAGGAGCTACTGTTCTTGTCAGTTTCCTAAGCAGAGTTGAACTAGGTATTGCCCGTGTGTGTAGGAAGCCCAGTTATTTTGTTCTGAGCAAGCTCACTGTTCTGGCCCTATAGGAAACACAGTAGAGTAGAAGAGTGCTCTTTTCTCAAAAGCAGAGTGTGTTTCTTGTAAGGTGAGCTAGCGTTTGTTTCCCAATCCCAAATGGAGTTCAATCACATGCAGTTTCTGGTCCTACGAGCAAGAGTTGTTTTCTGGTAAGAAGAGTCACTATTTCGGTCCCATTGCCATGCACAGTGCAAATAGCACTCGCGTCTGCTCCCAGTAAGTACAGTGTATTGGACAGAAGAGGAGCTACTGTTCTTGTCAGTTTCCTAAGCAGAGTTGAACCAGATATAGCCCGTGTGTGTAGGAAGCACAGTTCTTTTGTTCTGAGCAAGCTCACTGTTTTGGCCCTATAGGAAACACAGTAGAGTAGAAGAGTGCTCTTTTCTCAAAAGCAGAGTGTGTTTCTTGTGAGGTGAGCTAGCGTTTGTTTGCCAGTCCTAAATGGAGTTCAATCACATCCAGTTTCTGATCCTAGGAGCAAGAATTGTTTTCTGGTAAGAAGAGTCACTATTGCCCTCCCATTGTCATATACAGGGCAAATAGCACTGGCGTCTGTTCCCAGCATGTACAGTGTATTGGACTGAAGAGGATCTACTGTTCTTGTCAGTTTCCTAAGCAGAGTTGAACTAGATTTAGCCCGTGTGTGTAGGAAGCACAGTTCTTTTGTTCTGAGCATGCTCACTGTTTTGGCCCTATAGGAAACACTGTAGAGTAGAAGAGTGCTCTTTTCTCAAAAGCAGAGTGTGTTTCTTGTAAGGCGAGCTAGATTTTGTTTCCCTGTCCTAAATGGAGTTGAATCACATGCAGTTTCTGGTCCTACGAGCAACAGTTGTTTTCTGGTAAGAAGAGTCACTATTGTGCTCCCATTGTCATACACAGGGCAAATAGCACTCGCGTCTGTTCCCAGCATGTACAGTGTATTGGACTGAAGAGGATCTACTGTTCTTGTCAGTTTTCTAAGCAGAGTTGAACTAAATATGGCCGGTGTGTGTAGGAAGCACAGTTCTTTTGTTTTGAGCAAGCTCACTCTTTTGGCCCTATAGGAAACACAGTAGAGTAGAAGAGTGCTCTTTTCTCAAAAGCAGAGTTTGTTTCTTGTAAGGCGAGCTAGCTTTTGTTTCCCAGTCCTAAATGGAGTTGAATCACATGCAGTTTCTGGTCCTACAAGCAAGAGTTTTTTTCTAGTAAGAAGAGTCACTATTGTGTTCCCATTGCCATACACAGGGCAAATAGGACTCGCGTCTGTTCCCAGGATGTACAGTGTAATGGACTGAAGAGGATCTACTGTTCTTGTCAGTTTCCTAAGCAACTTGAACTAGATATGGTCCGTGTGTGTAGGAAGTACACTTCTTTTGTTCTGAGCAAGCTCACTCTTCAGGTTCTATAGGAAACACAGTAGAGTAGAAGACGACTCTTTTCTCAAAAGCAGAGTGTGTTTCTTCTAAGGCGAGTTAGTGTTTGTTTCCAAGTCCTAAAGGGAGTTGAATCACATGCAGTTTCTGGTCCTACAAGCAAGAGTTGTTTTCTGGTGAGAAGAGTCACTATTGCGCTCCCATTGCCATACACAGGGCAAATAGCATTCGCGTCTGTTCTCAGCAAGTACAGTGTATTGGACTGAAGAGGAGCTACTGTTCTTGTCAGTTTCCTAAGCAGAGTTGAACTAGATATGGCCCCTGTGTGTAGGAAGCACAGTTCTTTTGTTCTGAGCAAGCTCACTGTTCTGGCCCTATAGGAAACACAGAAGAGTAGAAGAGTGCTCTTTTCTCAAAAGCAGAGTGTGTTTCTTGTAAGGCGAGCTAGCGTTTGTTTCCCAGTCCAAAATGGAGTTGAATCACATGCAGTTTCTGGTCCTACGAGCAAGGGATGTTTTCTGGTAAGGAAAGTAACTATTGTGCTCCCTTTGCCATACACAGTGCAAATAGCACTCATGTCTGTTCCCAGCAAGTACAGTATATTGGACTAAAGAGGATCTACTGTTCTTGTCAGTTTCCTAAGCAGAGTTGAACTAGATATGGCCCGTGTGTGTAGGAAGCACAGTTCTTTTGTTCTGAGCAAGCTCACTGTTCTGGCCCTGTAGGAAACACAGAAGAGTAGAAGAGTGCTCTTTTCTCAAAGCAGAGTGTGTTTCTTGTAAGGCGAGCTAGGGTTTGTTTCCCAGTCCTAAATGGAGTTCAATCACATGCAGTTTCTGATCCTAGGAGCAAGAATTGTTTTCTGGTAAGAAGAGTCACTATTGCCCTCCCATTATCATATACAGGGCAAATAGCACTGGCGTCTGTTCCCAGCATTTACAGTGTATTGGACTGAAGAGGTTCTACTGTTCTTGTCAGTTTCCTAAGCAGAGTTGAACTAGATTTAGCCCGTGTATGTAGGAAGCACAGTTCTTTTGTTCTGAGCACGCTCACTGTTTTGGCCCTCTAGGAACACAGTAGAGTAGAAGAGTGCTCTTTTCTCAAAAGCAGAGTGTGTTTCTTGTAAGGCGAGCTAGATTTTGTTTCCAGTCCTAAATGGAGTTGAATCACATGCATTTTCTGGTCCTACAAGCAAGATTTGTTTTCTGGTAAGAAGAGTACCTATTGCGCTCCCTTTGCCATACACAGTGCAAATAGCACTCGCGTCTGCTTCCAGCAAGTACAGTGTATTGGACTGAAGAGGATCTACTGTTCTTGTCAGTTTCCTAAGCAGAGTTGAACTAGATATAGCCCGTGTGTGTAGGAAGCACAGTTCTTTTGTTCTGAGCAAGGTCACTGTTTTTGCCCTATAGGAAACACAGTAGAGTAGAAGAGTGCTCTTTTCTCAAAAGCAGAGTGTGTTTCTTGTCAGGTGAGCTAGCTTTTGTTTGC
>NW_026736395.1:0-71924 GCF_949786415.1 Peromyscus eremicus | reverse complement strand
ATGGAGTTGAAACCCATGCAGTTTCTGGTCCTACGAGCAAGAGTTGTTTTCTGGTAAGAAGAGTCACTATTGCGCTCCCATTGCCATACACAGTGCAAATAGCACTGGCGTCTGTTCCCAGCAAGTACAGTGTATAGGACTGAAGAGGAGCTACTGTTCTTGTCAGTTTCCTAAGCAGAGTTGAACTAGATATGGCCCGTGGGTGTAGAAAGCACAGTTCTTTTGTTCTGAGCAAGCTCACTGTTCTGGCCCAATAGGAGACACAGTAGAGTAGAAGAGTGCTCTTTTCTCAAAAGCAGAGTGTGTTTCTTGTAAGGCGAGCTAGTGTTTTTTTCCCAGTCAGAAATAGAGTTGAATCCCATGCAGTTTCTGGTCCTACGAGCAAGAGTTGTTTTCTGGTAAGAAGAGTCACTATGGTGCTCCCATTGCCATACACAGTGCAAAAGCACTCACTTCCGCTCCCAGCAATTACAGTGTATTGGACTTAAGAGGAGCTACTGTTCTTGTCAGTTTCCTAAGCAGAGTTGAACTAGATATGGCCCGTGTCTGTAAGAATCACAGTTCCTTTTTTCTGAGCAAGGACACTGTTCGGACCCCTTAGGAAACACAGTAGAGTAGAAGAGAGCTCTTTTCTCAAGAGCAGAGTGTGTTTCTTGTAAGGCGAGCTAGCTTTTGTTTCCCAGTCCTAAATGGAGTTGAATCACATGCAGATTCTGGTCCTACGAGCAAGAGTTGTTTTCTGGTAAGAAGAGTCACTCTTGTGCTCCCATTGTCATACAGAGGGCAAATAGCACTGGCTTCTGTTTCCAGCATGTACAGTGTATTGGACTGAAAAGGATCTACTGTTCTTGTCAGTTTCCTAAGCAGAGTTGAACTAGATATGGCCCGTGTGTTTAGGAAGCACAGTTCTTTTGTTCTGAGCAATTCACTGTTCTGGCACTATAGGAAACACAGTAGAGTAGAAGAATGCTCATTTCTCAAAAGCAGAGTGTGTTTCTTGTAAGGCGAGCTAGCGTTTGTTTCCCAGTCCTAAATGCAGTTGAATCACATGCGTCTTCTGGTCCTACGAGGAAGAGTTGTTTTCTGGTAGAAGAGTCACTATTGCGCTCCCATTGCCATACACAGTACAAATAGCACTTGCGTCTGTTCCCAGCAAGTACAGTGTATTGGACTGAAGAGGAGCTACTGTTCTTGTCAGTTTCCTAAGCAGAGTTGAACTAGATATGGCCCGTGTGTAGGAAGCACAGTTCTTTTGTTATGTGCAAGCTCACTGTTCAGACAAAATAGGAAACACAAGAGAGTGGAAGAGTGCTCTTTTCTCAAAAGCAGATTGTGTTTCTCGTAATACGAGCTAGCATTTGTTTCCCAGTCTTAAATGGAGATGAATCACATGCAGTTTCAGGTCCTATGAGCAAGAGTTGTTTTCTAATAATAAGAGTCACTATTGAGCTTCCATTGCCGTAGACAATGCAAATAGCACTCATGTCTGTTCCCAGCAAGAACAGTGAATTGGACTGAAGATGAGCTACTGTTCTTGTCAGTTTCCTAAGAAGAGTTGAACTAGATATGGCCCATGTGTGTAGGAATTACAGTTCTTTTGCTTTGAGCAAGCTTACTGTTCTGGCCCTAAAGGAAACACAGTAGAGTAGAAGAGTGCTCTTTTCTCAAAAGCAGAGTGTGTTTCTTTAAGGCGACCTAGTGTTTGTTTTCCAGTCAGAAATAGAGTTGAGTCCCATGTAGATTCTGGTCCTACGAGCAAGAGTTGTTTTCTGGTAAGAAGAGTCACTATTGCGCTCCCATTGCCATACACGGTTCAAATAGCACTCGCGTCTGCTCCCAGCAAGTACAGTGTATTGGACTGAAGAGGAGCTACTGTTCTTGTCAGTTTCCTAAGCAGAGTTGAACTAGATATGGCCTCTGTGTGTAGGAAGCACAGCTCTTTTGTTTTAAGCAAGCTCACTGTTCTGGCCCTATAGGAAACATAGTAGGGTAGAAGAGTGCTCTTTTCTCAAAAGCAGAGTGTGTTTTTTGTAAAGTAAGCTAGCGTTTGTTTCCCAGTCCTATATGGAGTTGAAACACATGCAGTTTCTGGACCTACAAGCAAGAGTTCTTTTCTGGGAAGAAGAGTCACTATTGTGCTCCCATTGCCATACACAGTGCAAATAGCACTCGATTCTGTTCCCAGCAAGTACAGTGTATTGGACTGAAGCGGAGCTACTGTTCTTGTCAGTTTCCTAAGCAGAGTTGAACTAGATATGGCCTGTGTGTGTAGGAAGCACATTTCTTTTGTTCTGAGCAAGCTCACTTTTCAGACCCCATAGGAAACACAGTAGAGTAGAAGAGTGCTCTTTTCTCAAAAGCAGAGTGTGTATCTTGTAAGGCGAGCCAGTGTTTGTTTTCCAGTCCTAAGTGGAGTTGAATCACATGCAGTTTTTGGTCCTAAGAGCAAGAGTTGTTTTCTGATAAGGAAAGTCACTATTGGGCTCCCTTTGCCATACACAGTGCAAATAGCCCTCACGGCTGTTCCCAGCAAGTACAGTGTATTGGACTGAAGAGGAGCTACTGTTCCTGTCAGTTTCCTAAGCAGAGTTGAACTACACATGGCCCGTGAGTGTAGGAAGCACAGTTCTTTTGTTCTGAGCAAGCTCATTGTTCAGACACCATAGCAAAAACAGTATTGTAGAAGAGTGCTCTTTTCTCAAAATCAGAGTGTGTTTCTTGTAAGATGAGCTAGCGTTTGTGTCCCAGTCCTAAATGGCGTTGAATCACATGCAGTTTCTGGTCCTACGAGCAAGAGCTGTTTTCTGGTAAGAAGAGTCACTATTGTGCTTCCATTGTCATACACAGGGCAAATAGCACTGGCGTCGGTTCCCAGAATGTACAGTGTATTGGACTGAAGAGGATCTACTGTTCTGGTCAGTTTACTAAGCAAAGTTGAACTAGATATGGCCCGTGTGTGTAGGAAGCACAGTTTTTTTGGTCTGAGCAAGCACACTGTTCGGACACCATAGGAAACACAGTAGAGTAGAAGAGTGCTCTTTTCTCAAAAGCAGAGTGTGTTTCTTGTAAGGCGAGCTAGCGTTTGTTTCCCAGTCCTAAATGGAGTAGAATCACATGCAGTTTCTGGTCCTATGAGCAAGAGTTGTTTTCTGGTAAGAAGAGTCACTATTGCTCTCCCATTGTCATACACAGGGCAAATAGCCCTGGCGACTGTTCCCAACATGTACAGTGTATTGGACTGAAGAGGATCTACTTACTGTTCTTGTCAGTTTCCTAAGCAGAATGAACTAGATATGGCCCGTGTGTGTAGCAAGTACAGTTCTTTTTCTGAGCAGGCTCACTTTTCTGGCCTTATAGGAAACACAGTAGAGTAGAAGAATGCTCATTTCTCAAAAGCAGAGTGTGTTTCTCATAAGGCGAGCTAGCTTTTGTTTCCCAGTACTAAATGGAGATGAATCACATGCAGTTTCAGGTCCTATGAGCAAGAGTTGTTTTCTAATAATAAGAGTCACTATTGAGCTTCCATTGAAGTATACAATGCAAATAGCACTCATGTCTATTCCCAGCAAGAACAGTGAATTGGACTGAAGATGAGCTACTGTTCTTGTCAGTTTCCTAAGAAGAGTTGAACTAGATATGGCCCATGTGTGTAGGAATTACAGTTCTTTTGCTCTGAGCAAGCTTACTGTTCTGGCCCTAAAGGAAACACAGTAGAGTAGAAGAGTGTCTTTTTTCTCAAAAGCAGAGTGTGTTTCTTGTAAGGCGAGCTAGTGTTTGTTTCCCAGTCCTAAATGGAGTTGAATCACATGCAGTTCCTGGTCCTTCGAGGAAGAGTTGTTTTCTGGTAGAAGAGTCACTTCTGCGCTCCATTCCCATACACAGTGCAAATAGCACTCGCATCTGTTCCCAGCAAGTACAGTGTATTGGACTGAAGAGGAGCTACTGTTCTTGTCAGATTCCTAAGCAGAGTTGAACTAGATATGGCCCGTGTGTAGGATGCACAGTTCTTTTGTTATGTGCAAGCTCACTGTTCAGACACCATAGGAAACACAGTAGAGTAGAAGAGTGCTCTTTTCTAAAAAACAGAGTTTGTTTCTTTTAAGGCGAGCTAGCGTTTGTTTCCCAGTCCGAAATAAAGTTGAATCACATGAGATTTCTGTTCCTACGAGCAAGTGTTGTTTTCTGGTAAGAAGAGTCACTATTGTGCTCCCATTGCCATACACAGTGCAAATAGCACTCGCGTCTGTTCCCAGAAAGAACAGTGAATTGGACTGAAGAGGAGCTACTGTTCTTGTCAGTTTCCTAAGCAGAGTTGAACTAGATATGACCCGTGTGTGTAGGAAGCACAGTTCTTTTGTTCTGAGCAAGCTCACTGTTCTGGCCCAATAGGAAACACAGTAGAGTAGAAGAATGCTCATTTCTCAAAAGTTGAGTGTGTTTCTTGTAAGGCGAGTTAGTGTTTGTTTTCCAGTCCTAAATGGAGTTTATTCACATGCAGTTTCTGGTCCTACGAGCAAGAGTTGTTTTCTGGTAAGAGGAGTCACTATTGCGCTCCCATTGCCATACACAGTGCAAATAGCACTCGCGTCTGTTCCCAGCAAGTACAGTGTATTGGACTGAAGAGTGGCTACTGTTCTTGTCAGGTTCCTAAGCAGAGTTGAACTAGATATGGCCCGTGTGTGTAGGAAGCACAGTTCTTTTTTTCTGAGCAAGCTCACTGTTTGGAACCCATAGGAAACACAGTAGAGTAGAAGGGTGCTCTTTTTTCAAAAGCAGAGTGTGTTTCTTGTAAGGCAAGCTAGCGTTTGTTTCCCAGTCCTAAATGGAGTTGAATCACATGCAGTTTCTGGTCCTACGAGCAAGAGTTGTTTTCTGGTAAGAAGAGTCACTATTGCGCTCCCATTGTCATACACAGGGCAAATAGCACTGGCGTCTCTTCCCAGCATGTACAGTGTATTTGACTGAAGAGGATCTACTGTTCTTGTCAGTGTCCTAAGCAGAATTGAACTAGATATGGTTCGTGTGTGTAGGAAGCACTGTTCTTTTGTTCTTAGCAAGCTCACTGTTCGGACCCAATAGGAAACATGGTACAGTAGAAGAGTGCTCTTTTCTCAAAAGCAGATTGTGTTTCTCGTAATGCGAGCTAGCGTTTGTTTCCCAGTCCTAAATGGAGATGAATCACATGCAGTTTCAGGTCCTATGAGCAAGAGTTGTTTTCTAATAATAAGAGTCACTATTGAGCTTCCATTGCCGTAGACAATGCAAATAGCACTCATGTCTGTTCCCAGCAAGAACAGTGAATTGGACTGAAGATGAGCTACTGTTCTTGTCAGTTTCCTAAGAAGAGTTGAACTAGATATGGCCCGTGTTTGTAGGAAGCACAGTTTTTTGTTCTGAGCAAGCGCACTTTTCTGGCCCTATAAGAAACACAGTAGAGTAGAAGAATGCTCATTTCTCAAAAGCAGAGTGTGTTTCTTGTAAGACGAACTACTATTTGTTTCCCAGTCCTAAATGGAGTTGAATCACATGCAGTTTCTGGTCCTTCCAGGAAGAGTTGTTTTCTGGTAGAAGAGTCACTATTGCGCTCCCATTGCCATACACAGTGCAAATAGCACTCGCGTCTGTTCCCAGCAAGTACAGTGAATTGGACTGAAGAGGAGCTACTGTTCTTGTCAGTTTCCTAAGAAGAGTTGAACTAGATATGGCCCGTGTTTGTAGGAAGCACAGATCTTTAGTTCTGAGCAAGCTCACTGTTCTGGCCGCAATGGAAACACAGTAGAGTAGAAGAATGCTCATTTCTCAAAAGCAGAGTGTGTTTCTTGTAAGGCGAGCTAGTGTTTGTTTCCCAGTCCTAAATGGAGTTGAATCACATGCAGTTTCTGGTCCTTCGAGGATGAGTTGTTTTCTGGTAGAAGAGTCACTTTTGCGCTCCCATTGCCATACACAGTGCAAATAGCACTGGCGTCTGTTCCCAGCAAGTACAGTGAATTGGACTGAAGACGAGCTACTGTTCTTTTCAGTTTCCTAACCAGAGTTGAACTAGATATGACCCGTGTATGTAGGAAGCACAGTTCTTTTGTTCTGAGCAAACTCACTGTTCTGGCTCTATAGGAAACACAGTAGAGTAGAAGAGTGCTCTTTCTCAAAAGCAGAGTGTGTTTCTTGTAAGGCGAGCTAGCGGTTGTTTCCCAGTCTTAAATAGAGTTGAATCCCATGCATTTCTGGTCCTACGAACAAGAGTGGTTTTCTGGTAAGAAGAGTCACTATTGAGCTCTCATTGCCATACACAGTGCAAATAGCACTCGCGTCTGTTCCCAGCAAGAACAGTGAATTGGACTGAAGAGAAGCTACTGTTCTTGTCAGTATCCTAAGCAGAGTTGAACTAGATATGGCTCGTGTGTGTAGGAAGCACAGTTCTTTTGTTCTGGGCAAGCTCACTGTTCTGACACCATAGGAAACACACTAGAGTAGAAGAGTGCTCTTTTCACAAAAGCATACTGTGTTTCTTGTAAGGCGAGCTACCATTTGTTTCCCAGTCCTAAATGGAGTTGAATCACATGCAGTTTATACTCCTATGATCAAGAGTTGTTTTCTAGTAAGAAGAGTCACTATTGCGCTCCCATTGCCATACACAGTACAAATAGCACTCGGGTCTGTTCCCAGCAAGTACAGTGTATTGGACTGAAGAGGAGCTACTGTTCTTGTCAGTTTCCTAAGCAGAGTTGAACTAGATATGGCATGTGTGTGTAGGAAGTACAGCTCTTTTGCTCGGATCAAGCACAGTGTTCGGACTCGTAGGAAACACAGTAGAGTAGAAGAGTGCTCTTTTGTCAAAAGCAGTTTGTGTTTCTTATAAGGCGAGCTAGTGTTTGTTTCCCAGTCCTGCATGGAGTTGAAACCCATGCAGTTTCTGGTCCTACGAGCAAGAGTTGTTTTCTGGTAAGAAGAGTCACTATTGCGCTCCCATTGCCATACACAGTGCAAATAGCACTGGCGTCTGTTCCCAGCAAGTACAGTGTATAGGACTGAAGAGGAGCTACTGTTCTTGTCAGTTTCCTAAGCAGAGTTGAACTAGATATGGCCCGTGGGTGTAGAAAGCACAGTTCTTTTGTTCTGAGCAAGCTCACTGTTCTGGCCCAATAGGAGACACAGTAGAGTAGAAGAGTGCTCTTTTCTCAAAAGCAGAGTGTGTTTCTTGTAAGGCGAGCTAGTGTTTTTTTCCCAGTCAGAAATAGAGTTGAATCCCATGCAGTTTCTGGTCCTACGAGCAAGAGTTGTTTTCTGGTAAGAAGAGTCACTATGGTGCTCCCATTGCCATACACAGTGCAAAAGCACTCACTTCCGCTCCCAGCAATTACAGTGTATTGGACTTAAGAGGAGCTACTGTTCTTGTCAGTTTCCTAAGCAGAGTTGAACTAGATATGGCCCGTGTCTGTAAGAATCACAGTTCCTTTTTTCTGAGCAAGGACACTGTTCGGACCCCTTAGGAAACACAGTAGAGTAGAAGAGAGCTCTTTTCTCAAGAGCAGAGTGTGTTTCTTGTAAGGCGAGCTAGCTTTTGTTTCCCAGTCCTAAATGGAGTTGAATCACATGCAGATTCTGGTCCTACGAGCAAGAGTTGTTTTCTGGTAAGAAGAGTCACTCTTGTGCTCCCATTGTCATACAGAGGGCAAATAGCACTGGCTTCTGTTTCCAGCATGTACAGTGTATTGGACTGAAAAGGATCTACTGTTCTTGTCAGTTTCCTAAGCAGAGTTGAACTAGATATGGCCCGTGTGTTTAGGAAGCACAGTTCTTTTGTTCTGAGCAATTCACTGTTCTGGCACTATAGGAAACACAGTAGAGTAGAAGAATGCTCATTTCTCAAAAGCAGAGTGTGTTTCTTGTAAGGCGAGCTAGCGTTTGTTTCCCAGTCCTAAATGCAGTTGAATCACATGCGTCTTCTGGTCCTACGAGGAAGAGTTGTTTTCTGGTAGAAGAGTCACTATTGCGCTCCCATTGCCATACACAGTACAAATAGCACTTGCGTCTGTTCCCAGCAAGTACAGTGTATTGGACTGAAGAGGAGCTACTGTTCTTGTCAGTTTCCTAAGCAGAGTTGAACTAGATATGGCCCGTGTGTAGGAAGCACAGTTCTTTTGTTATGTGCAAGCTCACTGTTCAGACAAAATAGGAAACACAAGAGAGTAGAAGAGTGCTCTTTTCTCAAAAGCAGATTGTGTTTCTCGTAATACGAGCTAGCATTTGTTTCCCAGTCTTAAATGGAGATGAATCACATGCAGTTTCAGGTCCTATGAGCAAGAGTTGTTTTCTAATAATAAGAGTCACTATTGAGCTTCCATTGCCGTAGACAATGCAAATAGCACTCATGTCTGTTCCCAGCAAGAACAGTGAATTGGACTGAAGATGAGCTACTGTTCTTGTCAGTTTCCTAAGAAGAGTTGAACTAGATATGGCCCATGTGTGTAGGAATTACAGTTCTTTTGCTTTGAGCAAGCTTACTGTTCTGGCCCTAAAGGAAACACAGTAGAGTAGAAGAGTGCTCTTTTCTCAAAAGCAGAGTGTGTTTCTTTAAGGCGACCTAGTGTTTGTTTTCCAGTCAGAAATAGAGTTGAGTCCCATGTAGATTCTGGTCCTACGAGCAAGAGTTGTTTTCTGGTAAGAAGAGTCACTATTGCGCTCCCATTGCCATACACGGTTCAAATAGCACTCGCGTCTGCTCCCAGCAAGTACAGTGTATTGGACTGAAGAGGAGCTACTGTTCTTGTCAGTTTCCTAAGCAGAGTTGAACTAGATATGGCCCCTGTGTGTAGGAAGCACAGCTCTTTTGTTTTAAGCAAGCTCACTGTTCTGGCCCTATAGGAAACATAGTAGGGTAGAAGAGTGCTCTTTTCTCAAAAGCAGAGTGTGTTTTTTGTAAAGTAAGCTAGCGTTTGTTTCCCAGTCCTATATGGAGTTGAAACACATGCAGTTTCTGGACCTACAAGCAAGAGTTCTTTTCTGGGAAGAAGAGTCACTATTGTGCTCCCATTGCCATACACGGTGCAAATAGCACTCGATTCTGTTCCCAGCAAGTACAGTGTATTGGACTGAAGCGGAGCTACTGTTCTTGTCAGTTTCCTAAGCAGAGTTGAACTAGATATGGCCTGTGTGTGTAGGAAGCACATTTCTTTTGTTCTGAGCAAGCTCACTTTTCAGACCCCATAGGAAACACAGTAGAGTAGAAGAGTGCTCTTTTCTCAAAAGCAGAGTGTGTATCTTGTAAGGCGAGCCAGTGTTTGTTTTCCAGTCCTAAGTGGAGTTGAATCACATGCAGTTTTTGGTCCTAAGAGCAAGAGTTGTTTTCTGATAAGGAAAGTCACTATTGGGCTCCCTTTGCCATACACAGTGCAAATAGCCCTCACGGCTGTTCCCAGCAAGTACAGTGTATTGGACTGAAGAGGAGCTACTGTTCCTGTCAGTTTCCTAAGCAGAGTTGAACTACACATGGCCCGTGAGTGTAGGAAGCACAGTTCTTTTGTTCTGAGCAAGCTCATTGTTCAGACACCATAGCAAAAACAGTATTGTAGAAGAGTGCTCTTTTCTCAAAATCAGAGTGTGTTTCTTGTAAGGCGAGCTAGCGTTTGTTTCCCAGTCCTAAATGGAGTTGAATCACATGCAGTTCCTGGTCCTACGAGGAAGAGTTGTTTTCTGGTAGAAGAGTCACTTCTGCGCTCCATTCCCATACACAGTGCAAATAGCACTCGCATCTGTTCCCAGCAAGTACAGTGTATTGGACTGAAGAGGAGCTACTGTTCTTGTCAGATTCCTAAGCAGAGTTGAACTAGATATGGCCCGTGTGTAGGAAGCACAGTTCTTTTGTTATGTGCAAGCTCACTGTTCAGACACCATAGGAAACACAGTAGAGTAGAAGAGTGCTCTTTTCTAAAAAACAGAGTTTGTTTCTTTTAAGGCGAGCTAGCGTTTGTTTCCCAGTCCAAAATAAAGTTGAATCACATGAGATTTCTGTTCCTACGAGCAAGTGTTGTTTTCTGGTAAGAAGAGTCACTATTGTGCTCCCATTGCCATACACAGTGCAAATAGCACTCACGTCTGTTCCCAGAAAGAACAGTGAATTGGACTGAAGAGGAGCTACTGTTCTTGTCAGTTTCCTAAGCAGAGTTGAACTAGATATGACCCGTGTGTGTAGGAAGCACAGTTCTTTTGTTCTGAGCAAGCTCACTGTTCTGGCCCAATAGGAAACACAGTAGAGTAGAAGAATGCTCATTTCTCAAAAGTTGAGTGTGTTTCTTGTAAGGCGAGTTAGTGTTTGTTTTCCAGTCCTAAATGGAGTTTATTCACATGCAGTTTCTGGTCCTACGAGCAAGAGTTGTTTTCTGGTAAGAGGAGTCACTATTGCGCTCCCATTGCCATACACAGTGCAAATAGCACTCGCGTCTGTTCCCAGCAAGTACAGTGTATTGGACTGAAGAGTGGCTACTGTTCTTGTCAGGTTCCTAAGCAGAGTTGAACTAGATATGGCCCGTGTGTGTAGGAAGCACAGTTCTTTTTTTCTGAGCAAGCTCACTGTTTGGAACCCATAGGAAACACAGTAGAGTAGAAGGGTGCTCTTTTTTCAAAAGCAGAGTGTGTTTCTTGTAAGGCAAGGTAGCGTTTGTTTCCCAGTCCTAAATGGAGTTGAATCACATGCAGTTTCTGGTCCTACGAGCAAGAGTTGTTTTCTGGTAAGAAGAGTCACTATTGCGCTCCCATTGTCATACACAGGGCAAATAGCACTGGCGTCTCTTCCCAGCATGTACAGTGTATTTGACTGAAGAGGATCTACTGTTCTTGTCAGTGTCCTAAGCAGAATTGAACTAGATATGGTTCGTGTGTGTAGGAAGCACTGTTCTTTTGTTCTTAGCAAGCTCACTGTTCGGACCCAATAGGAAACATGGTACAGTAGAAGAGTGCTCTTTTCTCAAAAGCAGATTGTGTTTCTCGTAATGCGAGCTAGCGTTTGTTTCCCAGTCCTAAATGGAGATGAATCACATGCAGTTTCAGGTCCTATGAGCAAGAGTTGTTTTCTAATAATAAGAGTCACTATTGAGCTTCCATTGCCGTAGACAATGCAAATAGCACTCATGTCTGTTCCCAGCAAGAACAGTGAATTGGACTGAAGATGAGCTACTGTTCTTGTCAGTTTCCTAAGAAGAGTTGAACTAGATATGGCCCGTGTTTGTAGGAAGCACAGTTTTTTGTTCTGAGCAAGCGCACTTTTCTGGCCCTATAAGAAACACAGTAGAGTAGAAGAATGCTCATTTCTCAAAAGCAGAGTGTGTTTCTTGTAAGACGAACTACTATTTGTTTCCCAGTCCTAAATGGAGTTGAATCACATGCAGTTTCTGGTCCTTCCAGGAAGAGTTGTTTTCTGGTAGAAGAGTCACTATTGCGCTCCCATTGCCATACACAGTGCAAATAGCACTCGCGTCTGTTCCCAGCAAGTACAGTGAATTGGACTGAAGAGGAGCTACTGTTCTTGTCAGTTTCCTAAGAAGAGTTGAACTAGATATGGCCCGTGTTTGTAGGAAGCACAGATCTTTAGTTCTGAGCAAGCTCACTGTTCTGGCCGCAATGGAAACACAGTAGAGTAGAAGAATGCTCATTTCTCAAAAGCAGAGTGTGTTTCTTGTAAGGCGAGCTAGTGTTTGTTTCCCAGTCCTAAATGGAGTTGAATCACATGCAGTTTCTGGTCCTTCGAGGATGAGTTGTTTTCTGGTAGAAGAGTCACTTTTGCGCTCCCATTGCCATACACAGTGCAAATAGCACTGGCGTCTGTTCCCAGCAAGTACAGTGAATTGGACTGAAGACGAGCTACTGTTCTTTTCAGTTTCCTAACCAGAGTTGAACTAGATATGACCCGTGTATGTAGGAAGCACAGTTCTTTTGTTCTGAGCAAACTCACTGTTCTGGCTCTATAGGAAACACAGTAGAGTAGAAGAGTGCTCTTTCTCAAAAGCAGAGTGTGTTTCTTGTAAGGCGAGCTAGCGGTTGTTTCCCAGTCTTAAATAGAGTTGAATCCCATGCATTTCTGGTCCTACGAACAAGAGTGGTTTTCTGGTAAGAAGAGTCACTATTGAGCTCTCATTGCCATACACAGTGCAAATAGCACTCGCGTCTGTTCCCAGCAAGAACAGTGAATTGGACTGAAGAGAAGCTACTGTTCTTGTCAGTATCCTAAGCAGAGTTGAACTAGATATGGCTCGTGTGTGTAGGAAGCACAGTTCTTTTGTTCTGGGCAAGCTCACTGTTCTGACACCATAGGAAACACACTAGAGTAGAAGAGTGCTCTTTTCACAAAAGCATACTGTGTTTCTTGTAAGGCGAGCTACCATTTGTTTCCCAGTCCTAAATGGAGTTGAATCACATGCAGTTTATACTCCTATGATCAAGAGTTGTTTTCTAGTAAGAAGAGTCACTATTGCGCTCCCATTGCCATACACAGTACAAATAGCACTCGGGTCTGTTCCCAGCAAGTACAGTGTATTGGACTGAAGAGGAGCTACTGTTCTTGTCAGTTTCCTAAGCAGAGTTGAACTAGATATGGCATGTGTGTGTAGGAAGTACAGCTCTTTTGCTCGGATCAAGCACAGTGTTCGGACTCGTAGGAAACACAGTAGAGTAGAAGAGTGCTCTTTTGTCAAAAGCAGTTTGTGTTTCTTATAAGGCGAGCTAGTGTTTGTTTCCCAGTCCTGCATGGAGTTGAAACCCATGCAGTTTCTGGTCCTACGAGCAAGAGTTGTTTTCTGGTAAGAAGAGTCACTATTGCGCTCCCATTGCCATACACAGTGCAAATAGCACTGGCGTCTGTTCCCAGCAAGTACAGTGTATAGGACTGAAGAGGAGCTACTGTTCTTGTCAGTTTCCTAAGCAGAGTTGAACTAGATATGGCCCGTGGGTGTAGAAAGCACAGTTCTTTTGTTCTGAGCAAGCTCACTGTTCTGGCCCAATAGGAGACACAGTAGAGTAGAAGAGTGCTCTTTTCTCAAAAGCAGAGTGTGTTTCTTGTAAGGCGAGCTAGTGTTTTTTTCCCAGTCAGAAATAGAGTTGAATCCCATGCAGTTTCTGGTCCTACGAGCAAGAGTTGTTTTCTGGTAAGAAGAGTCACTATGGTGCTCCCATTGCCATACACAGTGCAAAAGCACTCACTTCCGCTCCCAGCAATTACAGTGTATTGGACTTAAGAGGAGCTACTGTTCTTGTCAGTTTCCTAAGCAGAGTTGAACTAGATATGGCCCGTGTCTGTAAGAATCACAGTTCCTTTTTTCTGAGCAAGGACACTGTTCGGACCCCTTAGGAAACACAGTAGAGTAGAAGAGAGCTCTTTTCTCAAGAGCAGAGTGTGTTTCTTGTAAGGCGAGCTAGCTTTTGTTTCCCAGTCCTAAATGGAGTTGAATCACATGCAGATTCTGGTCCTACGAGCAAGAGTTGTTTTCTGGTAAGAAGAGTCACTCTTGTGCTCCCATTGTCATACAGAGGGCAAATAGCACTGGCTTCTGTTTCCAGCATGTACAGTGTATTGGACTGAAAAGGATCTACTGTTCTTGTCAGTTTCCTAAGCAGAGTTGAACTAGATATGGCCCGTGTGTTTAGGAAGCACAGTTCTTTTGTTCTGAGCAATTCACTGTTCTGGCACTATAGGAAACACAGTAGAGTAGAAGAATGCTCATTTCTCAAAAGCAGAGTGTGTTTCTTGTAAGGCGAGCTAGCGTTTGTTTCCCAGTCCTAAATGCAGTTGAATCACATGCGTCTTCTGGTCCTACGAGGAAGAGTTGTTTTCTGGTAGAAGAGTCACTATTGCGCTCCCATTGCCATACACAGTACAAATAGCACTTGCGTCTGTTCCCAGCAAGTACAGTGTATTGGACTGAAGAGGAGCTACTGTTCTTGTCAGTTTCCTAAGCAGAGTTGAACTAGATATGGCCCGTGTGTAGGAAGCACAGTTCTTTTGTTATGTGCAAGCTCACTGTTCAGACAAAATAGGAAACACAAGAGAGTAGAAGAGTGCTCTTTTCTCAAAAGCAGATTGTGTTTCTCGTAATACGAGCTAGCATTTGTTTCCCAGTCTTAAATGGAGATGAATCACATGCAGTTTCAGGTCCTATGAGCAAGAGTTGTTTTCTAATAATAAGAGTCACTATTGAGCTTCCATTGCCGTAGACAATGCAAATAGCACTCATGTCTGTTCCCAGCAAGAACAGTGAATTGGACTGAAGATGAGCTACTGTTCTTGTCAGTTTCCTAAGAAGAGTTGAACTAGATATGGCCCATGTGTGTAGGAATTACAGTTCTTTTGCTTTGAGCAAGCTTACTGTTCTGGCCCTAAAGGAAACACAGTAGAGTAGAAGAGTGCTCTTTTCTCAAAAGCAGAGTGTGTTTCTTTAAGGCGACCTAGTGTTTGTTTTCCAGTCAGAAATAGAGTTGAGTCCCATGTAGATTCTGGTCCTACGAGCAAGAGTTGTTTTCTGGTAAGAAGAGTCACTATTGCGCTCCCATTGCCATACACGGTTCAAATAGCACTCGCGTCTGCTCCCAGCAAGTACAGTGTATTGGACTGAAGAGGAGCTACTGTTCTTGTCAGTTTCCTAAGCAGAGTTGAACTAGATATGGCCCCTGTGTGTAGGAAGCACAGCTCTTTTGTTTTAAGCAAGCTCACTGTTCTGGCCCTATAGGAAACATAGTAGGGTAGAAGAGTGCTCTTTTCTCAAAAGCAGAGTGTGTTTTTTGTAAAGTAAGCTAGCGTTTGTTTCCCAGTCCTATATGGAGTTGAAACACATACAGTTTCTGGACCTACAAGCAAGAGTTCTTTTCTGGGAAGAAGAGTCACTATTGTGCTCCCATTGCCATACACAGTGCAAATAGCACTCGATTCTGTTCCCAGCAAGTACAGTGTATTGGACTGAAGCGGAGCTACTGTTCTTGTCAGTTTCCTAAGCAGAGTTGAACTAGATATGGCCTGTGTGTGTAGGAAGCACATTTCTTTTGTTCTGAGCAAGCTCACTTTTCAGACCCCATAGGAAACACAGTAGAGTAGAAGAGTGTTCTTTTCTCAAAAGCAGAGTGTGTATCTTGTAAGGCGAGCTAGTGTTTGTTTTCCAGTCCTAAGTGGAGTTGAATCACATGCAGTTTTTGGTCCTAAGAGCAAGAGTTGTTTTCTGATAAGGAAAGTCACTATTGGGCTCCCTTTGCCATACACAGTGCAAATAGCCCTCACGGCTGTTCCCAGCAAGTACAGTGTATTGGACTGAAGAGGAGCTACTGTTCCTGTCAGTTTCCTAAGCAGAGTTGAACTACACATGGCCCGTGAGTGTAGGAAGCACAGTTCTTTTGTTCTGAGCAAGCTCATTGTTCAGACACCATAGCAAAAACAGTATTGTAGAAGAGTGCTCTTTTCTCAAAATCAGAGTGTGTTTCTTGTAAGATGAGCTAGCGTTTGTGTCCCAGTCCTAAATGGCGTTGAATCACATGCAGTTTCTGGTCCTACGAGCAAGAGCTGTTTTCTGGTAAGAAGAGTCACTATTGTGCTTCCATTGTCATACACAGGGCAAATAGCACTGGCGTCGGTTCCCAGAATGTACAGTGTATTGGACTGAAGAGGATCTACTGTTCTGGTCAGTTTACTAAGCAAAGTTGAACTAGATATGGCCCGTGTGTGTAGGAAGCACAGTTTTTTTGGTCTGAGCAAGCACACTGTTCGGACACCATAGGAAACACAGTAGAGTAGAAGAGTGCTCTTTTCTCAAAAGCAGAGTGTGTTTCTTGTAAGGCGAGCTAGCGTTTGTTTCCCAGTCCTAAATGGAGTAGAATCACATGCAGTTTCTGGTCCTATGAGCAAGAGTTGTTTTCTGGTAAGAAGAGTCACTATTGCTCTCCCATTGTCATACACAGGGCAAATAGCCCTGGCGACTGTTCCCAACATGTACAGTGTATTGGACTGAAGAGGATCTACTTACTGTTCTTGTCAGTTTCCTAAGCAGAATGAACTAGATATGGCCCCTGTGTGTAGGAAGCACAGTTCTTTTGTTCTGAGCAAGCTCACTGTTCTGGCCCTATAGGAAACACAGTAGAGTAGAAGAGTGCTCTTTTTTCAAAAGCAGAGTGTGTTTCTTGTAAGGTAAGCTAGCGTTTGTTTCCCAGTCCTAAATGGAGTTGAATCACATGCAGTTTCTGGTCCTACGAGCAAGAGTTCTTTTCTGGTAAGAAGAGTCGCTATTGTGCTCCCATTTTCATACACAGGGCAAATAGCACTGGCGTCTCTTCCCAGCATGTACAGTGTATTGGACTGAAGAGGATCTACTGTTCTTGTCAGTTTCCTATGCAGAATTGAACTAGATATGCCGTGTGTGTAGGAAGCCCAGTTCTTTTGTTCTGAGCAAGCTCACACTTCTGGCGCTATAGAAAACACAGTAGAGTAGAAGAGTGTTCTTTTCTCAAAAGCAGAGTGTGTTTCTTGTAAGGCGATCTAGCGTTTGTTTCCCAGTCCTAAATGGAGTTGAATCACATGCAGTTTCTGGTCCTACGAGCAAGAGTTGTTTTCTGGTAAGGAAAGTCACTATTGCGCTCCCATTGCCAAATACAGTGCAAATAGCCCTCGCGTCTGTTCCCTTCAAGTACAGTGTATTGGACTGAAGAGGAGCTACTGTTCTTGTCAGTTTCCTAAGCAGAGTTGAACTAGACATGGCCCCTTTGTGTAGGAAGCACAGTTGTTTTGTTATGAGCAAGCTCACAGGTCGGACCCCATAGAAAACACAGTAGAGTAGAAGAGTGCTCTTTTCTCAAAAGCAGAGTGTGTTTCTTGGAAGGACAGCTAGCAATTGTTTCTCAGTCATAAATGGAGTTGAATCACATGCAGTTTTTGGTCCTACGAGCAAGAGTTGTTTTCTGGTAAGGAAAGTCACTATTGTGCTCCCTTTGCCATACACAGTGCAAATAGCACTCGCGTCTGTTTCCAGCAAGTACAGTGTATCAGACTGAAGAGGACATACTGTTCTTGTCAGTTTCCTAAGCAGAGTTGAAATAGATATGGCCCGTGCGTGTAGGAAGCACAGTTCTTTGGTTCTGAGCAAGCTCATTATTTGGACTCCATAGGACAAACAGTAGAGTAGAAGAGTGCTCTTCTCTCAAAAGCAGAGTGTGTTTCTTGTAAGGCGAGCTAGCGTTTGTGTCTCAGTCCTAAATAGAGTTGAGTCACATGCAGTTTCTGGTCCTACAAGCAAGAGTTGTTTTCTGGTAAGGAAAGTCACTATTGCGCTCCCATTGCCCTAAACAAGGCAAATAGCATACGCATCTTTTCCCAGCAAGCACAGTGTATTGGACTGAATAGGAGCTACTGCTCTTGTCAGTTTCCTAAGCAGAGTTGAACTAGATATGGTCCGTGTGTGTAGGAAGCTCAGTTCTTTTGTTCTGAGCAAGCTCACTGATTGGACCCCATAGGAAACACAGTAGAGTAGAAGAGTGCTCTTTTCTCTAAAGCAGAGTGTGTTTCTTGTAAGGCGAGCTAGCTTTTATTTCCCAGTCCTAAATGGAGTGGAATCACATGCAGTTTCTGGTCATACGAGCAAGAGGTGTTTTCTGGTAAGGAAAGTCACTATTGCGCTCCCATTGCCATACACAGTGCAAATAGCCCTCCCGTCTGTTCCCAGCAAGTACAGTGTATTGGACTGAAGAGGAACTACTGTTCTTCAAGTTTCCTAAGCAGAGTTGAACTAGATATGGCCCGTGTGTGTAGGAAGCACAGTTCTTATGTTCTGAGCAAGCTCACATTTCGCAACACATAGGAAACACAGTAGAGTAGAAGAGTGCTCTTTTCTCAACAGCAGAGTGTGTTTCTTGGAAGTCGAGCTAGCGTTTGTTTCCCAGTCCTAAATGGAATTGAGTCACATGTAGTTTTTTGTCCTACGAGCAAGAGTTTTTTTCTGGTAAGACAAGTCACTATAGTACTCCAATTGCCATACACAGTGCAAATAGCACTCGCGTCTGTTCCCCGCAAGTACAGTGTATTGGACTGAAGAGGAGCTACTGTTCTTGTCAGTTTCCTAAGCAGAGTTGAACTAGATATGGCCCGTGTGTGTAGGAAGCACAGTTCTTTTGTTCTTAGCAAGCTCACTGTTCGGACCCCATAGTAAGCACAGTAGAGTAGAAGAGTGCTCTTTTCTCAAAAGCAGAGTGTTTTTCATGTAAGGCAAGCTAGCATTTGTTTCCCAATCCTAAATGGATTTGAATCACATGCAGTTACTGGTCCTACGAGCAAGAGTTGTTTTCTGGTAAGAAGAGTCACTATTGCGCTCCCATTGCCATACACAGTGCAAATAGCATCGCGTCTGTTCCCAGCAAGTACAGAGTATTGGACGGAAGAGGAGCTACTGTTCTTGTCAGTTTCCTAAGCAGAGTTGAACTTGTTATGGCCCTGTGTAGGAAGCACAGTTCTTTTGTTCTGAGCAAGGTCACTGTTCTGGCCCTATAGGAAATACAGTAGAGTAGAAGAGTGCTCTTTTCTCTAAAGCAGAGTGTGTTTCTTGTAAGGCGAGCTAGCGTTTGTTTCCCAGTCCTAAATGGAGTTGAATCACATGCAGTTTCTAGTACTATGAGCAAAAATTGTTTTATGGTAAGAAGAGTCATTATTGCTTTGCCATTGCCATACACAGGACAAATGGTACTGGCGTCTGTTCCCAGCAAGTACAGTGTAATGGACTAAAGAGGATCTACTGTTCTTGTCAGGTTCCTAAGCAGACTTGAACTAGATATGGCCATGTGTGTAGGAAGCACAGTTTTTTTGTTCTGAGCAAGCTCACTGTTCGGAACACATAGGAAACACAGTAGAGTATAAGAGTGCTCTTTTCTCAAAAGCAGAGTGTGTTTCTTGTAAGTCGAGCTAGCGTTTGTTTCCCAGTCCTAAATGGAGTTGAGTCACATGCAGTTTTTTGTCCTACGAGCAAGAGTTGTTTTCTGGTAAGACAAGACACTATTGTGCTCCAATTGCCATACACAGTGCAAATAGCAGTCACGTCTGTTCCCCGCAAGTACAGTGAATTGGACTGAAGACGAGCTACTGTTCTTGTCAGTTTCCTAAGCAGAGTTGAACTATATATGGCCCGTGTGTAGGAAGCACATGTTTTGTTCTGAGCAAGCTCACTGTTCGGACCCCATAGGAAACACAGTAGAGTAGAAGAGTGCTCTTTTCTCAAAAGCAGAGTGTGTTTCTTGTAAAGGGAACTAGAGTTTGTTTCCCAGTCCTAAATGGAGTTGAATCACATGAGATTTCTGGTCCTATGAGCAAGAGTTGTTTTCTGGTAAGAAGAGTCACTATTGCGCTCCCATTGCCATACACAGTACAAATAGCACTCGCGTTTGTTCCAAGCAAGAACAGTGAATTGGACTGAAGACGAGCTACTGTTCTTGTCAGTTTCCTAAGCAGAGTTGAACTAGATATGGCCCGTGTGTAGGAAGCACAGATCTTTTGATATGTGCAAGCTCACTGTTCAGACACCATAGGAAACACAGTAGAGTAGAAGAGTGTTCTTTTCTCAAAAGCAGAGTGTGTTTCTTGTTAGGCGAGCTAGCGTTTGTTTCCCTGTCCTAAATAAAGTTGAATCACATGACATTTCGTGTCCTACGAGCAAGATTTGTTTTCTGGTAAGAAGAGTCACTATTGTGCTCCCATTGCCATACACAGTGCAAATAGCACTCGCGTCTGTTTCCAGAAAGAACAGTGAATTGGACTGAAGAGGAGCTACTGTTCTTGTCAGTTTCCTAAGCAGAGTTGAATTAGATATGGCCCGTGTGTGTAAGAAGCACAGTTCTTTTGTTCTGAGCAAGCTCACTGTTCTGGCCCTATAGGAAACACAGTAGAGTAGAAGAATGCTCATTTCTCAAAATCAGAGTGTGTTTCTTGTAAGGCCAGCTAGTGTTTGTTTCCCAGTCCTAAATGGAGTTGAATCACATGCAGTTTCTGGTCCTACGAGGAAGAGTTGTTTTCTGGTAGAAAAGTCACTTTTTCGCTCCCTTTGCCATACACAGTGCAAATAGCACTCGCCTCTGTTCCCAGCAACTACAGTGAATTGGACTGAAGACGAGCTACTGTTCTTGTCAGTTTCCTAAGCAGAGTTGAACTAGATATGGCCCGTGTATGTAGGAAGCACAGCTCTTTTGTCTGAGCAAGCTCACTGTTCGGACCCCATAGGAAACACAGTGGAGTAGAAGAGTGCTCTTTTTTAAAAGCAGAGTGTGTTTCCTGTAAGGCGAGCTAGTGTTTGTTTCCCATTCCTACATGGAGTTGAATCTTATGCAGTTTATGTTCCTACGAGCAAGAGTTGTTTTCGGGTAAAAAGAGTCACTATTGCGCTCCCATTTTCATACACTGGACAAATAGCACTGGTGTCTGTTTCTAGCAAGTACAGTGTATTGGACTGAAGAGGAGCTACTGTTCTTGTCAGTTTCCTAAGCAGAGTTGAACTAGATATGGCCCGTGGGTGTAGGATGCACAGTTTTTTGTTTTGAGCAAGCTCACTTTTCTGGCCCTATAAGAATCAATGTAGAGTAGAAGAATGCTCATTTCTCAAAAGCAGAGTGTGTTTCTTGTAAGGCGAACTACTATTTGTTTCCCAGTATTAAATGGAGTTGTATCACATGCAGTTTCTGGTCCTTCGAGGAAGACTTGTTTTCTGGTAGAAGAGTCACTATTGCGCTCCCATTGCCATACACAGTGCAAATAGCACTCGCATCTGTTCCCAGCAAGTACAGTGAATTGGACTGAAGAGGAGTTACTCTTCTTGTCAGTTTCCTAAGCAGAGTTGAACTAGATAAGGCCCGTGTGTGTAGTAAGCACGGTACTTTTGTTCTGAGCAAGCTCATTGTTCGGACCCCATAGGAAACACTGTAGAGCAGAAGAGTGCTCTTTTCTCAAAAGCAGAGTGTGTTTCTTGTAAGGTTAGCTAGTGTTTGTTTCCCAGTCCTACATGGAGTTGAATCCCATGCAGTTTCTGGTCCTACGAGCAAGAGTTGTTTTCTGGTAAGAAGAGTCACTATTGTGCTTCCATTGCCATACACTGTGCAAAAAGCACTCGCCTCTGTTCCCAGCAAGAACAGTGAATTGGACTGAAGAGGAGCTACTGTTCTTGTCAGTTTCCTAAGCAGAGTTGAACTAGATATGGCCCGTGTTTGTAGGAAGCACAGTTCTTTAGTTCTGAGCAAGCTCACTGTTCTGGCCACAATGGAAACACAGTAGAGTAGAAGAATGCTCATTTCTCAAAAGCAGAGTGTGTTTCTTGTAAGGCGAGCTAGTGTTTGTTTCCCAGTCCTAAATGGAGCTGAATCCCATGCAGTTTCTGGTCCTTCGAGGAAGAGTTGTTTTCTGGTAGAAGAGTCACTATTGCGCTCCCATTGCCATACACAGTGCAAATAGCACTGGCGTCTGTTCCCAGCAAGTACAGTGAATTGGACTGAAGACGATCTAGTGTTCTTGTCAGTTTCCTAACCAGAGTTGAACTAGATATGACCCATGTATGTTGGAAGCACAGTTCTTTTGTTCTGAGCAAACTCACTGTTCTGGCTCTATAGGAAACACAGTAGAGTAGAAGAGTGCTCTTGGTCAAAAGCAGAATGTGTTTCTTGTAAGGCGAGCTAGCGATTGTTTCCCAGTCTTAAATAGAGTTGAATCCCATGCATTTCTGGTCCTACGGACAAGAGTGGTTTTCTGGTAAGAAGAGTCACTATTGCGCTCTCGTTGCCATACACAGTGCAAATAGCACTCGCGTCTGTTCCCAGCAAGAACAGTGTATTGCACTGAAGAGGAGCTACTGTTCTTTTCAGGTTCCTAAGCAGAGTTGAACTAGATATGGCCCGTGGGTGTAGGAAGCACAGTTCTTTTGTTCTCAGCAAGCTCAGTGTTCAGACACCATAGGAAACACACTAGAGTAGAAGAGTACTCTTTTCTGAAAAGCAGAGTGTGTTTCTTGTAAGGCAAGCTAGCATTTGTTTCCCAGTCCTAAATGGAGTTGAATCACATGCAGTTTCTAGTCCTATGATCAGCAGTTGTTTTCTAGTAAGAAGAGTCACTATTGCGGTCCCGTTGCCATACACAGTACAAATAGCACTCGGGTCTGTTCCCAGCAATACAGTGTATTGGACTGAAGAGAAGCTACTGTTCTTGTCAGTTTCCTAATCAGAGTTGAACTAGATATGGCACGTGTGTGTAGGAAGTACAGCTCTTTTGCTCTGATCAAGCTCACTGTTCGGACTCGTAGGAAACACAGTAGAGTAGAAGAGTGCTCTTTTGTCAAAAGCAGTTTGTGTTTCTTATAAGGCGAGCTAGTGTTTGTTTCCCAGTCCTGCATGGAGTTGAAACCCATGCAGTTTCTGGTCCTACGAGCAAGAGTTGTTTTCTGGTAAGAAGAGTCACTATTGCGCTCCCATTGCCATACACAGTGCAAATAGCACTCGCGTCTGGTCCCAGCAAGTACAGTGTATTGGACTGAAGAGGAGCTACTGTTCTTGTCAGTTTCCTAAGCAGAGTTGAACTAGATATGGCCCGTGTGTGTAGGAAGCACAGTTCTTTTGTTCTGAGCAAGCTCACTGTTCTGGCCCAATAGGAAACACAGTAGAGTAGAAGAGTGCTCTTTTCTCAAAAGCAGAGTGTGTTTCTTGTAAGGCGAGCTAGTGTTTGTTTCCCAGTCAGAAATAGAGTTGAATCCCATGCAGTTTCTGGTCCTACGAGCAAGAGTTGTTTTCTGGTAAGAAGAGTCACTCTTGTGCTCCCATTGTCATACAGAGGGCAAATAGCACTGGCTTCTGTTTCCAGCATGTACAGTGTATTGGACTGAAAAGGATCTACTGTTCTTGTCAGTTTCCTAAGCAGAGTTGAACTAGATATGGCCCGTGTGTGTAGGAAGCACAGTTCTTTTGTTCTGAGCAATTCACTGTTCTGGCACTATAGGAAACACAGTAGAGTAGAAGAGTGCTCTTTTCTCAAAAGCAGAGTGTGTTTCTTGTAAGGCGAGCTAGTGTTTGTTTCCCAGTCCTAAATGCAGTTGAATCACATGCAGATTCTGGTCCTACAAGCAAGAGTTGTTTTCTGGTAAGAAGAGTCACTCTTGTGCTCCCATTGTCATACAGAGGGCAAATAGCACTGGCTTCTGTTTCCAGCATTTACAGTGTATTGGACTGAAAAGGATCTACTGTTCTTGTCAGTTTCCGAAGCAGAGTTGAACTAGATATGGCCCGTGTGTGTAGGAAGCACAGTTCTTTTGTTCTGAGCAATTCACTGTTCTGGCACTATAGGAAACACAGTAGAGTAGAAGAATGCTCATTTCTCAAAAGCAGAGTGTGTTTCTTGTAAGGCGAGCTAGCGTTTGTTTCCCAGTCCTAAATGGAGTTGAGTCACATGCAGTTTCTAGTCCTACGATCAAGAGTTGTTTTCTAGTAAGAAGAGTCACTATTGCGCTCCCATTGCCATACACAGTACAAAAAGCACTCGCGTTTGTTCCCAGCAAGAACAGTGAATTGGACTGAAGACGAGCTACTGTTCTTGTCAGTTTTCTAAGCAGATTTGAACTAGATATGGCCCGTGTGTGTAGGAAGCACATTTCTTTTGTTCTAAGCATGCTCACTGTTTGGACACCATAGGAAACACATTAGTGTAGAAGAGTGCTCTTTTCTCAACAGTAGAGTGTGTTTCTTGTAAGGCGAGCTAGTGTTTTTTTCCCAGTCCTAAATGGAGTTGAATCACATGCAGTTTCTGGTCCTAAGAGCAAGAGTTGTTTTCTGGAACGAAGAGACACTATTGCGCTCCAATTGCCATACATAGTACAAGTAGAACTCGCGTCTGTTCCCAGCAAGTACAGTGAATTGGACTGAAGAGGAGCTACTGTTCTTGTCAGGTTCCTAAGCAGAGTTGAACTAGATATGGCCCATGTGTGTAGGAAGCACAGTTCTTTTGTTCTGAGCAAGCTTACTGTTTGGAACCCATAGGAAACACAGTAGAGTTGAAGGGTGCTCTTTTTTCAAAAGCAGTGTGTGTTTCTTGTAAGGCAAGCTAGCGTTTATTTCCCAGTCCTAAATGGAATTGAATCACATGCAGTTTCTGGTCCTATGAGCAAGAGTTGTTTTCTGGTAAGAAGAGTCACTATTGCGCTACCATTGTCATACACAGGGCAAATAGCACTGATGTCTGTTCCCAGCATGTACAGTGTATTGGACTGAAGAGGATCTACTGTTCTTGTCAGTTTCTTAAGCAGAATTGAAATAGATATGGCCCGTGTATGTAGGAAGCACAGTTCTTTTGTTCTGAGCAAGCTCACTGCTCGGACCCCATAGGAAACACAGTAGAGTAGAAGAGTGCTCTTTTCTCAAAAGCAGAGTGTGTTTCTTTTAAGGCGAGCTAGCGTTTGTTTCCCAGTCCTAAATGGAGTTGAATCACATGAGATTTCTGGTCCTATGAGCAAGAGTTGTTTTCTGGTAAGAAGAGTCACTATTGCGCTCCCATTGCCATACACAGTGCAAATAGCACTCGCGTCTGTTCCCAGAAAGAACAGTGAATTGGACTGAAGAGGAGCTACTGTTCTTGTCAGTTTCCTAAGCAGAGTTGAACTAGATATGGCCCGTGTGTGTAGAAAGCACAGTTCTTTTGTTCTGAGCAAGCTCACTGTTCTGGCCCTATAGGAAACACAGTAGAGTAGAAGAATGCTCATTTCTCAAAATCAGAGTGTGTTTCTTGTAAGGCCAGCTAGTGTTTTTTTCCCAGTCCTAAATGGAGTTGAATCACATGCAGTTTCTGGTCTTACTAGCAAGAGTTGTTTTCTGGTGAGAAGAGTCTCTATTGCGCTCCCATTGCCATACACAGTACAAATAGCACTCGCGTTTGTTCCAAGCAAGAACAGTGAATTGGACTGAAGACGGGCTACTGTTCTTGTCAGTTTCCTAAGCAGAGTTGAACTAGATATGGCCTGTGTGTAGGAAGCACAGATCTTTTGATATGTGCAAGCTCACTGTTCAGACACCATAGGAAACACAGTAGAGTAGAAGAGTGGTCTTTTCTCAAAAGCAGAGTGTGTTTCTTGTAAGGCGAGCTAGCGTTTGTTTCCCTGTCCTAAATAAAGTTGAATCACATGAGATTTCGTGTCCTATGAGCAAGTGTTGTTTTCTGGTAAGAAGAGTCACTATTGTGCTCCCATTGCCATACACAGTGCAAATAGCACTCTCGTCTGTTTCCAGAAAAAAACAGTGAATTGGACTGAAGAGGAGCTACTGTTCTTGTCAGTTTCCTCAGCAGAGTTGAATTAGATATGGCCCTTGTGTGTAAGAAGCACAGTTCTTTTGTTCTGAGCAAGCTCACTGTTCTGGCCCTATAGGAAACACAGTAGAGTAGAAGAATGCTCATTTCTCAAAATCAGAGTGTGTTTCTTGTAAGGCCAGCTAGTGTTTTTTTCCCAGTCCTAAATGGAGTTGAATCACATGCAGTTTCTGGTTCTACAAGCAAGAGTTGTTTTCTGGTACGAAGTGTCACTATTGAGCTCCCATTGTCATAAACAGGGCAAATAGCACTGACGTCTGTTCCCAGCATGTACAGTGTATTGGACTGAAGAGGATCTACTGTTCTTGTCAGTTTCTTAAGCAGAATTGAACTAGATATGGCCCGTGTATGTAGAAAGCACAGTTCTTTTGTTCTGATCAAGCTCACTGTTCGGACCCCATAGGAAACACAGTAGAGTAGAAGAGTGCTCTTTTCTCAAAAGCAGAGTGTGTTTCTTGTAAGGCGAGCTAGCGTTTGTTTCCCAGTCTAAAATGGAGTTGAATCACTTGCAGTTTCTGGTCCTATGAGCAAGAGTTGTTTTCTGGTAAGAAGAGTCACTATTGTGCTTCCATTGCCATACACAGTGCAAAGAGCACTCGTGTCTGTTCCCAGCAAGAACAGAGAATTGGTCTGAAGAGGAGCAACTGTTCTTGTCAGTTTCCTAAGGAGAGTTGAACTAGATATGGCTCGTGTGTGTAGGAAGCATAGTTGTTTTGCTCTGAGCAAGCTCAATGTTCTGGCCCTATAGGAAACACAGTAGATTAGAAGAGTGCTCTTTTCTCAAAAGCAGAGTGTGTTTCTTCTAAGGCGAGCTAGAGTTTGTTTCCCAGTCCTAAATGGAGTTGATTCACATGCAGTTTCTGGTCCTACGAGCAAGAGTTGTTTTCTGGTAAGAAGAGTCACTATTGCGCTCCCATTGCCATACATAGTGCAAATAGCACTCGCGTCTGTTCCCAGCAAGTACAGAGTATTGGACTGAAGAGGAGCTACTGTACTTGTCAGGTTCCTAAGCAGAGTTGAACTAGATATGGCCCGTGTGTGTAGGAAGCACAGTTCTTTTTTTCTGAGCAAGCTCACTGTTTGGAACCCATAGGAAACACAGTAGAGTAGAAGGGTGCTCTTTTTTCAAAAGCAGAGTGTGTTTCTTGTAAGGCAAGCTAGTGTTTTTTTCCCAGTCCTAAATGAAGTTGAATCACATGCAGTTTCTGGTCCTACGAGCAAGAGTTGTTTTCTGGTAAGAAGAGTCACTGTTGTGCTCCCATTGTCATACACAGGGCAAATATCACTGGCGTCTGATCCCAGCATGTACAGTGTATTGGACTGAAAAGGATCTACTGTTCTTGTCAGTTTCCTAAACAGAGTTGAACTAGATATGGCCCGTGTGTAGCAGGTACAGTTCTTTTTTTCTGAGCAGGCTCACTTTTCTGGCCTTATAGGAAACACAGTAGAGTAGAAGAATGCTCATTTCTCAAAAGCAGAGTGTGTTTCTTGTAAGGCGAGCGAGCGTTTGTTTCCCAGTCCTAAATGGAGTTGAATCACATGCAGTTTCTGGTCCTAGGAGGAAGAGTTGTTTTCTGGTAGAAGAGTAACTTCTGTGCTCCATTCCAATACACAGTGCAAATAGCACTCGCGTCTGTTCCCAGCAAGTACAGTGTATTGGACCGAAGAGGAGCTACTGTTCTTGTCACTTTCCTAAGCAGAGTTGAACTAGATATGGCCCGTGTGTAGGAAGCACAGTTCTTTTGTTATGGGCAAGCTCACTGTTCGGACAACATAGGAAAAACACTAGAGTAGAAGAGTGCTCTTTTCTCAACAGCAGAGTGTGTTTCTTATAAGGCGAGCTAGCGTTTGTTTCCCAGTCTAAAATGGAGTTGAATCACATGCAGTTTCTGGACCTATGAGCAAGAGTTGTTTTCTGGTAAGAACAGTCACTATTGTGCTTCCATTGCCATACACATTGCAAAGAGCACTCGCGTCTGTTTCCAGCAAGAACAGTGAATTGTTCTGAAGAGGAGCACTGTTCTTGTCAGTTTCCTAAGGAGAGTTGAACTAGATATGGCCCGTGTGTGTAGCAAGTACAGTTCTTTTTCTGAGCAGGCTCACTTTTCTGGCCTTATAGGAAACACAGTAGAGTAGAAGAATGCTCATTTCTCAAAAGCAGAGTGTGTTTCTCGTAATGTGAGCTAGCGTTTGTTTCCCAGTCCTAAATGGAGATGAATCACATGCAGTTTCAGGTCCTATGAGCAAGAGTTGTTTTCTAATAATAAGAGTCACTATTGAGCTTCCATTGCCGTAGACAATGCAAATAGCACTCATGTCTGTTCCCAGCAAGAACAGTGAATTGGACTTAAGATGAGCTACTGTTCTTGTCAGTTTCCTAAGAAGAGTTGAACTAGATATGGCCCATGTGTGTAGGAATTACAGTTCTTTTGCTCTGAGCAAGCTTACTGTTCTGGCCCTAAAGGAAACACAGTACAGTAGAAGAGTGTCTCTTTTCTCAAAAGCAGAGTGTGTTTCTTGTAAGGCGAGCTAGTGTTTGTTTCCCAGTCCTAAATGGAGTTGAATCACATGCAGTTCCTGGTCCTACGAGGAAGAGTTGTTTTCTGGTAGAAGAGTCACTTCTGCGCTCCATTCCCATACACAGTGCAAATAGCACTCGCATCTGCTCCCAGGAAGTACAGTGTATTGGACTGAAGAGGAGCTACTGTTCTTGTCAGATTCCTAAGCATAGTTGAACTAGATATGGCCCTTGTATAGGAAGCACAGTTCTTTTGTTATGTGCAAGCTCACTGTTCAGACACCATAGGAAACACAGTAGAGTAGAAGAGTGCTCTTTTCTAAAAAGCAGAGTGTGTTTCTTGTAAGGCGAGCTAGCGTTTGTTTCCCAGTCCTAAATAAAGTTGAATCACATGAGATTTCTGTTCCTACGAGCAAGTGTTGTTTTCTGGTAAGAAGAGTCACTATTGTGCTCCCATTGCCATACACTGTGCAAATAGCACTCGCGTCTGTTCCCAGAAATAACAGTGAATTGGACTGAAGAGGAGCTACTGTTCTTGTCAGTTTCCTAAGCAGAGTTGAACTAGATATGGCCCGTGTTTGTAGGAAGCACAGTTCTTTAGTTCTGAGCAAGCTCACTGTTCTGGCCTCAATGTAAAAACAGTAGAGTAGAAGAATGCTCATTTCTCAAAATCAGAGTGTGTTTCTTGTAAGGCCAGCTAGTGTTTTTTTCCCAGTCCTAAATGGAGTTGAATCACATGCAGTTTCTGGTCCTACTAGCAAGAGTTGTTTTCTGGTGAGAAGAGTCTCTATTGTGCTCCCATTGCCATACACAGTACAAATAGCACTCGCGTTTGTTCCAAGCAAGAACAGTGAATTGGACTGAAGACGGGCTACTGTTCTTGTCAGTTTCCTAAGCAGAGTTGAACTAGATATGGCCCGTGTGTAGGAAGCACAGATCTTTTGATATGTGCAAGCTCACTGTTCAGACACCATAGGAAACACAGTAGAGTAGAAGAGTGCTCTTTTCTCAAAAGCAGAGTGTGTTTCTTGTAAGGCGAGCTAGCGTTTGTTTCCCTGTCCTAAATAAAGTTGAATCACATGAGATTTCGTGTCCTACGAGCAAGTGTTGTTTTCTGGTAAGAAGAGTCACTATTGTGCTCCCATTGCCATACACAGTGCAAATAGCACTCTCGTCTGTTTCCAGAAAAAAACAGTGTATTGGACTGAAGAGGAGCTACTGTTCTTGTCAGTTTCCTAAGCAGAGTTGAACTAGATATGGCCTGTGTGTGTAGGAAGCACAGTTCTTTTGTTCTCAGCAAGCTCACTGTTCGGACCCCATAGAAAACACAGTAGAGTAGAAGAGTGCTCTTTTCTCAAAAGCAGAGTGTGTTTCTTGTAAGGTGAGCTAGCGTTTGTTTCCCAGTCCTAAATGGAGTTGAAATACACATGCAGTTTCTGGTCCTACGAGCAAGAGTTGTTTTCTGGTTAGAAGAGTCACTATTTTGCTCCCTTTGCCATACACAATGCAAATAGCCCTTGCGTCTGTTCCCAGCAAGTACAGTGTATTGGACTGAAGAGGAGCTACTGTTCTCGTCAGTTTCCTAAGCAGAGTTGAACTGGATATGGCCCATGTGTGTAGGAAGCTCAGTTCTTTGTACTCAGAAAGCTCACTGTTCTGGCCCTATAGGAAACACATTAGAGTAGAAGAGTGCTCTTTCCTCAAAAACAGAGTGTGTTTTTTGTAAGGGGAGCTAGCCTTTGTTTCGCAGTCCTAAATGGAGTTGAATCACATGCAGTTTCTGGTCCTACGAGCAAGAGTTGTTTTCTGGTAAGAAGAGTCACTATTGCGCTCCCATTGCCATACACAGTGCAAATAGCACTGGCGTCTGTACCAAGCATGTACAGCGTACTGGACTGAAGAGGATCTTCTGTTCTTTTCAGTTTCCTAAGCAGAGTTGAACTAGATATGGCCCGTGTGCGTAGGAAGCACAGTTCTTTTGTTCTGAGCAAGCTCACATTTCAAACCCCATAGGAAACACAGTAGAGTAGAAGAGTGCATTTTTCTCAAAGGCAGAGTGTGTTTCTTGTAAGGCGAGCTAGCGTTTGTTTCCCAGTCCTAAATGGAGTTGAATCACATGCAGTTTCTGTACGAGCAAGAGTTGTTTTCTGGTAAGAAGAGTCACCATTGTGCTTCCATTGCCATACACTGTGCAAATAGCACTCGCCTCTGTTCCCAGAAAGAACAGTGAATTGGACTGAAGAGGAGCTACTGTTCTTGTCAGTTTCCTAAGCAGAGTTGAACTAGATATGGCCCGTGTTTGTAGGAAGCACAGTTCTTTAGTTCTGAGCAAGCTCACTGTTCTGGCCACAATGGAAACACAGTAGAGTAGAAGAATGCTCATTTCTTAAAAGCAGAGTGTGTTTCTTGTAAGGCGAGCTAGTGTTTGTTTCCCAGTCCTAAATGGAGCTGATCTCATGCAGTTTCTGGTCCTTCGAGGAAGAGTTGTTTTCTGGTAAAAGAGTCACTATTGTGCTCCCATTGCCATACACAGTGCAAATAGCACTGGCGTCTGTTCCCAGCAAGTACAGTGAATTGGACTGAAGAGGAGCTACTGTTCTTGTCAGTTTCCTAACCAGAGTTGAACTAGATATGACCCGTGTATGTATGAAACACAGTTCTTTTGTTCTGAGCAAACTCACTGTTCTGGCTCTATAGGAAACACAGTAGAGTAGAAGAGTGCTCTTTCTCAAAAGCAGAGTGTGTTTCTTGTAAGGCGAGCTAGCGATTGTTTCCCAGTCTTAAATAGAGTTGAATCCCATGCATTTCTGGTCCTATGAACAAGAGTAGTTTTCTGGTAAGAAGAGTCACTATTGTGCTTCCATTGCCATACACTGTGCAAATAGCACTCGCCTCTGTTCCCAGAAAGAACAGTGAATTGGACTGAAGAGGAGCTACTGTTCTTGTCAGTTTCCTAAGCAGAGTTGAACTAGATATGGCCCGTGTTTGTAGGAAGCACAGTTCTTTAGTTCTGAGCAAGCTCACTGTTCTGGCCTCAATGTAAAAACAGTAGAGTAGAAGAATGCTCATTTCTCAAAATCAGAGTGTGTTTCTTGTAAGGCCAGCTAGTGTTTTTTTCCCAGTCCTAAATGGAGTTTAATCACATGCAGTTTCTGGTCCTACTAGCAAGAGTTGTTTTCTGGTGAGAAGAGTCTCTATTGTGCTCCCATTGCCATACACAGTACAAATAGCACTCGCGTTTGTTCCAAGCAAGAACAGTGAATTGGACTGAAGACGGGCTACTGTTCTTGTCAGTTTCCTAAGCAGAGTTGAACTAGATATGGCCCGTGTGTAGGAAGCACAGATCTTTTGATATGTGCAAGCTCACTGTTCAGACACCATAGGAAACACAGTAGAGTAGAAGAGTGCTCTTTTCTCAAAAGCAGAGTGTGTTTCTTGTAAGGCGAGCTAGCGTTTGTTTCCCTGTCCTAAATAAAGTTGAATCACATGAGATTTCGTGTCCTACGAGCAAGTGTTGTTTTCTGGTAAGAAGAGTCACTATTGTGCTCCCATTGCCATACACAGTGCAAATAGCACTCTCGTCTGTTTCCAGAAAAAAACAGTGAATTGGACTGAAGAGGAGCTACTGTTCTTGTCAGTTTCCTAAGCAGAGTTGAATTAGATATGGCCCTTGTGTGTAAGAAGCACAGTTCTTTTGTTCTGAGCAAGCTCACTGTTCTGGCCCTATAGGAAACACAGTAGAGTAGAAGAATGCTCATTTCTCAAAATCAAAGTGTGTTTCTTGTAAGGCCAGCTAGTGTTTTTTTCCCAGGTCCTAAATGGAGTTGAATCACATGCAGTTTCTAGGTCCTACTAGCAAGAGTTGTTTTCTGGTGAGAAGAGTCTCTATTGTGCTCCCATTGCCATACACAGTACAAATAGCACTCGCGTTTGTTCCAAGCAAGAACAGTGAATTGGACTGAAGACGGGCTACTGTTCTTGTCAGTTTCCTAAGCAGAGTTGAACTAGATATGGCTCGTGTGTAGGGAAGCACAGATCTTTTGATATGTGCAAGCTCACTGTTCAGACACCATAGGAAACACAGTAGAGTAGAAGAGTGCTCTTTTCTCAAAAGCAGAGTGTGTTTCTTGTAAGGCGAGCTAGCGTTTGTTTCCCTGTCCTAAATAAAGTTGATACACATGAGATTTCGTGTCCTACGAGCAAGTGTTGTTTTCTGGTAAGAAGAGTCACTATTGTGCTCCCATTGCCATACACAGTGCAAATAGCACTCTCGTCTGTTTCCAGAAAAAAACAGTGAATTGGACTGAAGAGGAGCTACTGTTCTTGTCAGTTTCCTAAGCAGAGTTGCATTAGATATGGCCCTTGTGTGTAAGAAGCACAGTTCTTTTGTTCTGAGCAAGCTCACTGTTCTGGCCCTATAGGAAACACAGTAGAGTAGAAGAATGCTCATTTCTCAAAATCAGAGTGTGTTTCTTGTAAGGCCAGCTAGTTTTTTTTTCCCAGTCCTAAATGGAGTTGAATCACATGCAGTTTCTGGTCCTACGAGCAAGAGTTGTTTTCTGGTACGAAGTGTCACTATTGAGCTCCCATTGTCATAAACAGGGCAAATAGCACTGACGTCTGTTCCCAGCATGTACAGTGTATTGGACTGAAGAGGATCTACTGTTCTTGTCAGTTTCTTAAGCAGAATTGAACTAGATATGGCCCGTGTATGTAGAAAGCACAGTTCTTTTGTTCTGAGCAAGCTCACTGTTCGGACCCCATAGGAAACACAGTAGAGTAGAAGAGTGCTCTTTTCTCAAAAGCAGAGTGTGTTTCTTGTAAGGCGAGCTAGCGTTTGTTTCCCAGTCTAAAATGGAGTTGAATCACTTGCAGTTTCTGGTCCTATGAGCAAGAGTTGTTTTCTGGTAAGAAGAGTCACTATTGTGCTTCCATTGCCATACACAGTGCAAATAGCACTCGCGTCTGGTCCCAGCAAGTACAGTGTATTGGACTGAAGAGGAGCTACTGTTCTTGTCAGTTTCCTAAGCAGAGTTGAACTAGATATGGCCCGTGTGTGTAGGAAGCACAGTTCTTTTGTTCTGAGCAAGCTCACTGTTCTGGCCCAATAGGAAACACAGTAGAGTAGAAGAGTGCTATTTTCTCAAAAGCAGAGTGTGTTTCTTGTAAGGCCAGCTAGTGTTTTTTTCCCAGTCCTAAATGGAGTTGAATCACATGCAGTTTCTGGTCCTAAGAGCAAGAGTTGTTTTCTGGAACGAAGAGACACTATTGCGCTCCAATTGCCATACATAGTACAAATAGAACTCGCGTCTGTTCCCAGCAAGTACAGTGTATTGGACTGAAGAGGAGCTACTGTTCTTGTCAGGTTCCTAAGCAGAGTTGAACTAGATATGGCCCATGTGTGTAGGAAGCACAGTTCTTTTTTTCTGAGCAAGCTTACTGTTTGGAACCCATAGGAAACAGTAGAGTTGAAGGGTGCTCTTTTTTCAAAAGCAGAGTGTGTTTCTTGTAAGGCAAGCTAGCGTTTCTTTCCAGTCCTAAATGGAGTTGAATCACATGCAGTTTCTGGTCCTATGAGCAAGAGTTGTTTTCTGGTAAGAAGAGTCACTATTGCGCTACCATTGTCATACACAGGGCAAATAGCACTGACGTCTGTTCCCAGCATGTACAGTGTATTGGACTGAAGAGGATCTACTGTTCTTGTCAGTTTCTTAAGCAGAATTGAACTAGATATGGCCCGTGTATGTAGGAAGCACAGTTCTTTTGTTCTGAGCAAGCTCATTGCTCGGACTCCATAGGAAACACAGTAGAGTAGAAGAGTGCTCTTTTCTCAAAAGCAGAGTGTGTTTATTGTAAGGCCAGCTAGCGTTTGTTTCCCAGTCCTAAATGGAGTTGAATCACATGAGATTTCTGGTCCTATGAGCAAGAGTTTTTTTCTGGTAAGAAGAGTCACTATTGCGCTCCCATTGCCAAACACAGTGCAAATAGCACTCGCGTCTGTTCCCAGAAAGAACAGTGAATTGGACTGAAGAGGAGCTACTGTTCTTGTCAGTTTCCTAAGCAGAGTTGAACTAGATATGGCCCGTGTGTGTAGAAAGCACAGTTCTTTTGTTCTGAGCAAGCTCACTGTTCTGGCCCTATAGGAAACACAGTAGAGTAGAAGAATGCTCATTTCTCAAAATCAGAGTGTGTTTCTTGTAAGGCCAGCTAGCGTTTTTTTCCCAGTCCTAAATGGAGTTGAATCACATGCAGTTTCTGGTCCTACGAGCAAGAGTTGTTTTCTGGTACGAAGTGTCACTATTGCGCTCCATTGTCATAAACAGGGCAAATAGCACTGGCGTCTCTTCCCAGCATGTACAGTGTATTGGACTGAAGAGGATCTACTGTTCTTGTCAGTGTCCTAAGCAGAATTTAACTAGATATGGTTCGTGTGTGTAGGAAGCACTGTTATTTTGTTCTTAGCAAGCTCACTGTTCGGACCCAATAGGAAACACAGTACAGTAGAAGAGTGCTCTTTTCTCAAAAGCAGATTGTGTTTCTCCTAATGCGAGCTAGCGTTTGTTTCCCAGTCCTAAATGGAGATGAATCACATGCAGTTTCAGGTCCTATGAGCAAGAGTTGTTTTCAAATAATAAGAGTCACTATTGAGCTTCCATTGCCGTAGACAATGCAAATAGCACTCATGTCTGTTCCCAGCAAGAACAGTGAATTGGACTGAAGATGAGCTACTGTTCTTGTCAGTTTCCTAAGAAGAGTTGAACTAGATATGGCCCATGTGTGTAGGAATTACAGTTCTTTTGCTCTGAGCAAGCTTACTGTTCTGGCCCTAAAGGAAACACAGTAGAGTAGAAGAGTGCTCTTTTCTCAAAAGCAGAGTGTGTTTCTTTAAGGCGACCTAGTGTTTGTTTTCCAGTCAGAAATAGAGTTGAGTCCCATGTAGATTCTGGTCCTACGAGCAAGAGTTGTTTTCTGGTAAGAAGAGTCACTATTGCGCTCCCATTGCCATACACGGTTCAAATAGCACTCGCGTATGCTCCCAGCAAGTACAGTGTATTGGTCTGAAGAGGAGCTACTGTTCTTGTCAGTTTCCTAAGTAGAGTTGAACTAGATATGGCCCGTTTGTGTAGGAAGCACAGTTCTTTTGTTCTGAGCAAGCTCACTGTTCGGACTCCGTAGGAAACACAGTAGAGTAGAAGAGTGCTCCTTTCTCAAAAGCAGAGTGTGTTTCTTGTTAGGCGAGCTAGCATTTGTTTCCCAGTCCTAAAAGGAGTTGAATCACATGCAGTTTCTGGTCCTACAAGCAAGAGTTGTTTTCTGGTAAGAAGAGTCACTATTGTGCTCCCATTGCCATACACAGGGCAAATAGCACTGGCATATGTTCCCAGCAAGTACAGTGTATTGGACTGAAGAGGAGCTACTGTTCTTGTAAGTTTCTTAGCAGAGTTGAACTAGATATGGCCCCTGTGTTTAGGAATCACAGCTCTTTTGTTTTAAGCAAGCTCACTGTTCTGGCCCTATAGGAAACACAGTAGGGTAGAAGAGTGCTCTTTTCTCAAAAGCAGAGTGTGTTTTTTGTAAAGTAAGCTAGCGTTTGTTTCCCAGTCCTATATGGAGTTGAACCACATGCAGTTTCTGGTCCTACAAGCAAGAGTTCTTTTCTGGGAAGAAGAGTCACTATTGTGCTCCCATTGCCATACACAGTGCAAATAGCACTCGATTCTGTTCCCAGCAAGTACAGTGTATTGGACTGAAGAGGACCTACTGTTCTTGTCAGTTTCCTAAGCAGAGTTGAACTAGATATGGCCTGTGTGTGTAGGAAGCACATTTCTTTTGTTCTGAGCAAGCTCACTTTTCGGAACCCATAGGAAACACAGTAGAGTAGAAGAGTGCTCTTTTCTCAAAAGCAGAGTGTGTATCTTGTAAGGCGAGCTAGTGTTTGTTTCCCAGTCCTAAGTGGAGTTGAATCACATGCAGTTTTTGGTCCTAAGAGCAAGAGTTGTTTTCTGATAAAGAAAGTCACTATTGTGCTCCCTTTGCCATACACAGTGCAAATAGCCCTCACGGCTGTTCCCAGCAAGTACAGTGTATTGGACTGAAGAGGAGCTACTGTTCCTGTCAGTTTCCTAAGCAGAGTTGAACTAGACGTGGCCCGTGAGTGTAGGAAGCACAGTTCTTTTGTTCTGAGCAAGGTCATTGTTCAGACACCATAGCAAAAACAGTATTGTAGAAGAGTGCTCTTTTCTCAAAAGCAGAGTGTGTTTCTTGTAAGATGAGCTAGTGTTTGTGTCCCAGTCCTAAATGGCGTTGAATCACATGCAGTTTCTGGTCCTACGAGCAAGAGCTGTTTTCTGGTAAGAAGAGTCACTATTGTGCTTCCATTGTCATACACAGGGCAAATAGCACTGGCGTCGGTTCCCAGAATGTACAGTGTATTGGACTGAAGAGGATCTACTCTTCTGGTCAGTTTACTAAGCAAAGTTGAACTAGATATGACCCGTGTGTGTAGGAAGCACAGTTTTTTTGTTCTGAGCAAGCACACTGTTCGGACCCCATAGGAAACACAGTAGAGTAGAAGAGTGCTCTTTTCTCAAAAGCAGACTGTGTTTCTTGTAAGGCGAGCTAGCATTTGTTTCCCAGTCCTAAATGGAGTAGAATCACATGCAGTTTCTGGTCCTCTGAGCAATAGTTGTTTTCTGGTAAGGAAAGTCACTATTGTGCTCCCTTTGCCATACACAGTGCAAATAGCACTCGCGTCTGTTCCCAGCCAGTACAGTGTATCGAACTGAAGAGGACATACTGTTCTTGTCAGTTTCCTAAGCAAAGTTGAACTAGATATGGCCCGTGAGTGTATGAAGCACAGTTTTTTTGTTCTGAGCAAGCTCACTGTTCGGATATCATAGGAAACACAGTAGAGTAGAATAGTGCTCTTTTCTCAAAAGAAGACTGTGTTTCTTTTAAGGCGAGCTAGCGTTTGTTTCCCAGTCCTAAATGGAGTAGAATCACATGCAGTTTCTGGTTCTACGAGCAAGAGTTGTTTTCTGGTAAGAAGAGTCACTATTGTGCTCCCATTGCCATACACAGTGCAAATAGCACTCGCGTCTGTTCCCAGCAAGTACAGTGTATTGGACTGAAGAGGAACTACTGTTCTTGTCAGTTTCCTAAGCAGAGTTGAACTAGATATGGCCCGTGTGTGTAGGAAGCACAGTTCTTTTGTTATGAGCAAGCACATTGTATGGAACCCATAGGAAACATAGTAGAGTAGAAGAGTGCTCTTTTCTCAAAATCAGAGTGTGTTTCTTGGAAGGTCAGCTAGCGATTGTTTCTCAGTCATCAATGGAGTTGAATCACATGCAGTTTTTGGTCCTACGAGCAAGAGTTGTTTTCTGGTAAGGAAAGTCACTATTGTGCTCACTTTGCCATACACAGTGCAAATAGCACTCGCGTCTGTTTCCAGCAAGTACAGTGTATCGGACTGAAGAGGACATACTGTTATTGTCAGTTTCCTAAGCAGAGTTGAAAGATATATGGCCTGTGTGTATAGGAAGCACAGTTCTTTGGTTCTGAGCAAGCTCATTGTTTGGACTCCATAGGTCAAACAGTAGAGTGGAAGAGTGCTCTTCTCTCAAAAGCAGAGTGTGTTTCTTGTAAGGCGAGCTAGCGTTTGTGTCTCAGTCCTAAATGGAGTTGAGTCACATGCAGATTCTGGTCCTACAAGCAAGAGTTGTTTTCTGGTGAGAAGAGTCACTATTGCTCTCCCATTGTCATACACAGGGCAAATAGCTCTGGCGACTGTTCCCAACATGTACAGTGTATTGGACTGAAGAGGATCTACTTACTGTTCTTGTCAGTTTCCTAAGCAGATTGAACTAGATATGGCCCCTGTGTGTAGGAAGCACAGTTCTTTTGTTCTGAGCAAGCTCATTGTTCTGGCCCTATAGGAAACACAGTAGAGTAGAAGAGTGCTCTTTTTTCAAAAGCAGAGTGTGTTTCCTGTAAGGTAAGCTAGCGTTTGTTTCCCAGTCCTAAATGGAGTTGAATCACATGCAGTTTCTGGTCCTACGAGCAAGAGTTCTTTTCTGGTAAGAAGAGTCGCTATTGTGCTCCCATTTCATACACAGGGCAAATAGCACTGGCGTCTCTTCCCAGCATGTACAGTGTATTGGACTGAAGAGGATCTACTGTACTTGTCAGTTTCCTATGCACAATTGAACTAGATATGCCGTGTGTGTAGGAAGCCCAGTTCTTTTGTTCTGAGCAAGCTCACTCTTCTGGCGCTATAGGAAACACAGTAGAGTAGAAGAGTGTTCTTTTCTCAAAAGCAGAGTGTGTTTCTTGTAAGGCGATCTAGCGTTTGTTTCCCAGTCCTAAATGGAGTTGAATCACATGCAGTTTTTGGTCCTACGAGCAAGAGTTGTTTTCTGGTAAGGAAAGTCACTATTGTGCTCCCATTGCCAAATACAGTGCAAATAGCCCTCGCGTCTGTTCCCATCAAGTACAGTGTATTGGACTGAAGAGGAGCTACTGTTCTTGTCAGTTTCCTAAGCAGAGTTGAACTAGACATGGCCCCTGTGTGTAGGAAGCACAGTTCTTTTGTTCTGAGCAAGCTCACAGTTCGGGCCCCATAGGAAACACAGTAGAGTAGATGAGTGCTCTTTTCTCAAAAGCAGAGTGTGTTTCTTGTAAGGCGAGCTAGCATTTGTTTCCCAGTTGTAAGTGGAGTTGAATCACATGAAGTTTCTGGTCCTAGGAGCAAGAGTTGTTTCCTGGTAAGAAGAGTCACTGTTGCACTCCCATTGCCATACACAGGGCAAATAGCACTGGCGTCTGTTCCCAGCATGTACTGTGTATTGGACTAAGAGGATCTACTGTTCTTGTCAGTTTCGTAAGCAAAGTTGAACTAGATATGGCCCGTGTGTGTAGGAAGCACAGTTCTTTTGTTCTGAGCAATCTCACTGTTCGGACACCATAGGAAACACAGTAGAGTAGAAGAGTGCTCTTTTCTCAAAAGCAGACTGTGTTTCTTGTAAGGCGAGCTAGCGTTTCTTTCCCAGTCCTAAATGGAGTAGAATCACATGCAGTTTCTGGTCCTACCAGCAAGAGTTGTTTTCTGGTAGAAGAGTCACTATTGCGCTCCCATTGCCATACACAGTGCAAATAGCACTGGCGTCTGTTCCCAGCAAGTACAGTGTATTGGACTGAAGAGGAGCTACTGTTCTTGTCCGTTTCCTAAGCAGAGTGAACTAGACATGGCCCGTGTGTGTAGGAAGCACAGTTCTTTTGTTATGAGCAAGCTCACTGTTCGGAACCCATAGGAAACACAGTAGAGTAGAAGAATGCTCTTTTCTCAAAAGCAGAGTGTGTTTCTTGGAAGGTCAGCTAGCGATTGTTTCTCAGTCATAAATGGAGTTGAATCACATGCAGTTTTTGGTCCTACGAGCAAGAGTTGTTTTCTGGTAAGGAAAGTCACTATTGTGCTCCCTTTGCCATACACAGTGCAAATAGCACTCGCGTCTGTATCCAGCAAGTACAGTGTATCAGACTGAAGAGGACATACTGTTCTTGTCAGTTTCCTAAGCAGAGTTGAAATAGATATGGCCCGTGTGTGTAGGAAGCACAGTTCTTTGGTTCTGAGCAAGCTCATTGTTTGGACTCCATAGGAAACACAGTAGAGTAGAAGAGTGCTCTTCTCTCAAAAGCAGAGTGTGTTTCTTGTAAGGCGAGCTAGCGTTTGTGTCTCAGTCCTAAATGGAGTTGAGTCTCATGCAGTTTCTGGTCCTACAAGCAAGAGTTGTTTCCTGGTAAGGAAAGTCACTATTGTGCTCCCATTGCCCTACACAAGGCAAATAGCATTCGCGTCTTTTCCAGCAAGTACAGTGTATTGGACTGAATAGGAGCTACTCTCTTGTCAGTTTCCTAAGGAGAGTTGAACTAGATATGGTCTGTGTGTGTAGGAAGCACAGTTCTTTTGTTCTGAGCAAGCTCACTGTTTGGACCCCATAGGAAACACAGTAGAGTAGAAGAGTGCTCTTTTCTCTAAAGCAGAGTGTGTTTCTTGTAAGGCGAGCTAGCGTTTGTTTCCCAGTCCTAAATGGAGTGGAATCACATGCAATTTCTGGTCCTACGAGCAAGAGTTGTTTTCTGGTAAGGAAAGTCACTATTGCGCTCCCATTGCCATACACAGTGCAAATAGCCCTCCCGTCTGTTCCCAGCAAGTACAGTGTATTGGACTGAAGAGGAGCTACTGTTCTTCTCAGTTTCCTAAGCAGAGTTGAACTAGATATGGCCCGTGTGTGTAGGAAGCACAGTTTTTATGTTCTGAGCAAGCTCACTTTTTGCAACACATAGGAAACACAGTAGAGGAGAAGAGTGCTCTTTTCTCAAAAGCAGAGTGTGTTTCTTGGAAGTCGAGCTAGCGTTTGTTTCCCAGTCCTAAATGGAATTGAGTCACATGCAGTTTTTTGTCCTACGAGCAAGAGTTTTTTTCTGGTAAGACAAGTCACTATAGTGCTCCAATTGCCATACACAGTGCAAATAGCACTCGCGTTGTTCCCCGCAAGTACAGTGTATTGGACTGAAGAGGAGCTACTGTTCTTGTCAGTTTCCTAAGCAGAGTTGAACTTGTTATGGCCCTGTGTAGGAAGCAGAGTTCTTTTGTTCTGAGCAAGGTCACTGTTCTGGCCCTATAGGAAATACAGTAGAGTAGAAGAGTGCTCTTTTCTCTAAAGCAGAGTGTGTTTCTTGTAAGGCGAGCTAGCGTTTGTTTCCCAGTCCTAAATGGAGTTGAATCACATACAGATTCTAGTACTATGAGCAAGAGTTGTTTTATGGTAATAAGAGTCATTAATGCTCTGCCATTGCCATACACAGGACAAATAGTACTGGCGTCTGTTCCCAGCAAGTACAGTGTAATGGACTAAAGAGGATCTACTGTTCTTGTCAGGTTCCTAAGCAGACTTGAACTGGATATGGCCGTGTGTGTAGGAAGCACTGTTTTTTTGTTCTGAGCAAGCTCACTGTTAGGAACACATAGGAAACACAGTAGAGTAGAAGAGTGCTCTTTTCTCAAAAGCAGAGTGTGTTTCTTGGAAGTCGAGCTAGTGTTTGTTTCCCAGTCCTAAATGGAGTTGAGTCACATGCAGTTTTTTGTCCTACGAGCAAGAGTTGTTTTCTGGTAAGACAAGTCACTATTGTGCTCCAATTGCCATACACAGTGCAAATAGCACTCACGTCTGTTCCCCGCAAGTACAGTGTATTGGACTGAAGAGGAGCTAGTGTTCTTGTCAGTTTCCTAAGCAGAGTTGAACTAGATATGGCCCGTGTGTAGGAAGCACAGTTGTTTTGATCTGAGCAAGCTCACTCTTCGACCCCATAGGAAACACAGTAGAGTAGAACAGTGCTCTTTTCTCAAAAGCAGAGTGTGTTTCTTGTAAGGCGAGCTAGCGTTTGTTTCCCTGTCCTAAATAAAGTTGAATCACATGAGATTTCGTGTCCTACGAGCAAGTGTTGTTTTCTGGTAAGAAGAGTCACTATTGTGCTCCCATTGCCAAACACAGTGCAAATAGCACTCTCGTCTGTTGCCAGAAAGAACAGTGAATTTGACTGAAGAGGAGCTACTGTTCTTGTCAGTTTCCTAAGCAGAGTTGAATTAGATATGGCCCGTGTGTGTAAGAAGCACAGTTCTTTTGTTCTGAGCAAGCTCACTGTTCTGGCCCTATAGGAAACAGTGTAGAGTAGAAGAATGCTCATTTCTCAAAATCAGAGTGTGTTTCTTGTAAGGCCAGCTAGTGTTTTTTTCCCAGTCCTAAATGGAGTTGAATCACATGCAGTTTCTGGTCCTACGAGCAAGAGTTGTTTTCTGGTACGAAGAGTTACTATTGCGCTCCCATTGTCATAAACAGGGCAAATAGCACTGACGTCTGTTCCCAGCATGTACAGTGTATTGGACTGAAGAGGATCTACTGTTCTTGTCAGTTTCTTAAGCAGAATTGAACTAGATATGGCCCGTGTATGTAGGAAGCACAGTTCTTTTGTTCTGAGCAAGCTCACTGTTCGGACCCCATAGGAAACACAGTAGAGTAGAAGAGTGCTCTTTTCTCAAAAGCAGAGTGTGTTTCTTGTAAGGCAAACTAGCGTTTGTTTCCCAGTCTAAAATGGAGTTGAATCACTTGCAGTTTCTGGTCCTATGGGCAAGAGTTGTTTTCTGGTAAGAAGAGTCACTATTGTGCTTCTATTGCCATACACAGTGCAAAGAGCACTCGTGTCTGTTCCCAGCAAGAACAGAGAATTGGTCTGAAGAGGAGCAACTGTTCTTGTCAGTTTCCTAAGGAGAGTTGAAATAGATATGGCTCGTGTGTGTAGGAAGCATAGTTGTTTTGCTCTGAGCAAGCTCACTGTTCTGGCCCTATAGGAAACACAGTAGATTAGTAGAGTGCTCTTTTCTCAAAAGCAGAGTGTGTTTCTTCTAAGTCGAGCTAGAGTTTGTTTCCCAGTCCTAAATGGAGTTGATTCACATGCAGTTTCTGGTCCTACGAGGAAGAGTTGTTTTCTGGTAAGAAGAGTCACTATTGCGCTCCCATTGCCATACATAGTGCAAATAGCACTCGCGTCTGTTCCCAGCAAGTACAGAGTATTGGACTGAATAGGAGCTACTATACTTGTCAGGTTCCTAAGCAGAGTTGAACTAGATATGGCCCGTGTGTGTAGGAAGCACAGTTCTTTTTTTCTGAGCAAGCTCACTGTTTGGAACCCATAGGAAACACAGTAGAGTAGAAGGGTGCTCTTTTTTCAAAAGCAGAGTGTGTTTCTGTAAGGCAAGCTAGTGTTTGTTTCCCAGTCCTAAATGAAGTTGAATCACATGCAGTTTCTGGTCCTACGAGCAAGAGTTCTTTTCTGGTAAGAAGAGTCACTATTGTGCTCCCATTGTCATACACAGGGCAAATATCACTGGCGTCTGATCCCAGCATGTACAGTGTATTGGACTGAAAAGGATCTACTGTTCTTGTCAGTTTCCTAAACAGAGTTGAACTAGATATGGCCCGTGTGTAGCAGGTACAGTTCTTTTTTTCTGAGCAGGCTCATTTTTCTGGCCTTATAGGAAACACAGTAGAGTAGAAGAATGCTCATTTCTCAAAAGCAGAGTGTGTTTCTCGTAAGGCGAGCTAGCGTTTGTTTCCCAGTTTTAAATGGAGATGAATCACATGCAGTTTCAGGTCCTATGAGCAAGAGTTGTTTTCTAATAATAAGAGTCACTATTGAGCTTCCATTGCCGTAGACAATGCAAATAGCACTCATGTCTGTTCCCAGCAAGAACAGTGAATTGGACTGAAGATGAGCTACTGTTCTTGTCAGTTTCCTAAGAAGAGTTGAACTAGATATGGCCCATGTGTGTAGGAATTACAGTTCTTTTGCTCTGAGCAAGCTTACTGTTCTGGCCCTAAAGGAAACACAGTAGAGTAGAAGAGTGTCTCTTTTCTCAAAAGCAGAGTGTGTTTCTTGTAAGGCGAGCTAGTGTTTGTTTCCCAGTCCTAAATGAAGTTGAATCACATGCAGTTCCTGGTCCTACGAGGAAGAGTTGTTTTCTGGTAGAAGAGTCACTTCTGCGCTCCATTCCCATACACAGTGCAAATAACACTCGCATCTGTTCCCAGCAAGTACAGTGTATTGGACTGAAGAGGAGCTACTGTTCTTGTCAGATTCCTAAGCAGAGTTGAACTAGATATTGCCCGTGTGTAGGAAGCACAGTTCTTTTGTTATGTGCAAGCTCACTGTTCAGACACCATAGGAAACACAGTAGAGTAGAAGAGTGCTCTTTTCTAAAAAGCAGAGTGTGTTTCTTGTAAGGCGAGCTAGCGTTTGTTTCCCAGTCCTAAATAAAGTTGAATCACATGAGATTTCTGTTCCTACGAGCAAGTGTTGTTTTCTGGTAAGAAGAGTCACTATTGTGCTCCCATTGCCATACACAGTGGAAATAGCACTCGCGTCTGTTCCCAGAAAGAACAGTAATTGGACTGAAGAGGAGCTACTGTTCTTGTCAGTTTCCTAAGCAGAGTTGAACTAGATATGACCCGTGTGTGTAGGAAGCACAGTTCTTTTGTTCTGAGCAAGCTCTCTGTTCTGGCCCAATAGGAAAAACAGTAGAGTAGAAGAATGCTCATTTCTCAAAAGTAGAGTGTGTTTCTAGTAAGGCGAGCTAGTGTTTGTTTCCCAGTCCTAAATGGAGTTTATTCACATGCAGTTTCTGGTCCTACGAGCAAGAGTTGTTTTCTGGTAAGAAGAGTCACTATTGCGCTCCCATTGCCATACACAGTGCAAATAGCACTCGCGTCTGTTCCCAGCAAGTACAGTGTATTGGACTGAAGAGTGGCTACTGTTCTTGTCAGGTTCCTAAGCAGAGTTGAACTAGATATGGCCCGTGTGTGTAGGAAGCTCAGTTCTTTTTTTCTGAGCAAGCTCACTGTTTGGAACCCATAGGAAACACAGTAGATTAGAAGGGTGCTCTTTTTTCAAAAGCAGAGTGTGTTTCTTGTAAGGCAAGGTAGCGTTTGTTTCCCAGTCCTAAATGGAGTTGAATCACATGCAGTTTCTGGTCCTACGAGCAAGAGTTGTTTTCTGGTAAGAAGAGTCACTATTGCGCTCCCATTGTCATACACAGGGCAAATAGCACTGGCGTCTCTTCCCAGCATGTACAGTGTATTGGACTGAAGAGGATCTACTGTTCTTTCAGTGTCCTAAGCAGAATTGAACTAGATATGGTTCGTGTGTGTAGGAAGCACTGTTCTTTTGTTCTTAGCAAGCTCACTGTTCGGACCCAATAGGAAACACAGTAGAGTAGAAGAGTGCTCTTTTCTCAAAAGCAGATTGTGTTTCTCGTAATGCGAGCTAGCGTTTGTTTCCCAGTCCTAAATGGAGATGAATCACATGCAGTTTCAGGTCCTATGAGCAAGAGTTGTTTTCTAATAATAAGAGTCACTATTGAGCTTCTATTGCCGTTGACAATGCAAATAGCACTCATGTCTGTTCCCAGCAAGAACAGTGAATTGGACTGAAGATGAGCTACTGTTCTTGTCAGTTTCCTAAGAAGAGTTGAACTAGATATGGCCCATGTGTGTAGGAGTTACAGTTCTTTTGCTCTGAGCAAGCTTACTGTTCTGGCCCTAAAGGAAACACAGTAGAGTAGAAGAGTGCTCTTTTCTCAAAAGCAGAGTGTGTTTCTTTAAGGCGACCTAGTGTTTGTTTTCCAGTCAGAAATAGAGTTCAGTCCCATGTATATTCTGGTCCTACGAGCAAGAGTTGTTTTCTGGTAAGAAGAGTCACTATTGCGCTCCCATTGCCATACACGGTTCAAATAGCACTCGCGTCTGCTCCCAGCAAGTACACTGTATTGGTCTGAAGAGGAGCTACTGTTCTTGTCAGTTTCCTAAGTAGAGTTGAACTAGATATGGCCCGTTTTTGTTGGAAGCACAGTTCTTTTGTTCTGAGCAAGCTCACTGTTCGGACACCATGGGAAACACAGTAGAGTAGAAGAGTGCTCTTTTCTCAAAAGCAGAGTGTGTTTCTTGTAAGGTGAGCTAGCATTTGTTTCCCAGTCCTAAAAGGAGTTGAATCACATGCAGTTTCTGGTCCTACAAGCAAGGGTTGTTTTCTGGTAAGAAGAGTCACTATTGTGCTCCCATTGCCATACACAGGGCAAATAGCACTGGCATATGTTCCCAGCAAGTACAGTGTATTGGACTGAAGAGGAGCTACTGTTCTTGTCAGTTTCCTAAGCAGAGTAGAACTAGATATGGCCCGTGTGTAGGAAGCACAGTTCTTTTGTTATATGCAAGCTCACTGTTCAGACACCATAGGAAACACAGTAGAGTAGAAGAGTGCTCTTTTCTAAAAAGCAGAGTGTGTTTCTTGTAAGGCGAGCTAGCGTTTGTTTCCCAGTCCTAAATGAAGTTGAACCACATGAGATTTCTGTTCCTACGAGCAAGTGTTGTTTTCTAGTAAGAAGAGTCACTATTGTGCTCCCTTTGCCATACACAGTGCAAATAGCCCTCACGGCTGTTCCCAGCAAGTACAGTGTATTGGACTGAAGAGGAGCTACTGTTCTTGTCATTTTCCTAAGCAGAGTTGAACTAGATATGGCCCCTGTGTGTAGGAAGCACAGATCTTTTGTTTTAAGTAAGCTCACTGTTCTGGCCCTATAGGAAACACAGTAGGGTAGAAGAGTGCTCTTTTCTCTAAAGCAGAGTGTGTTTCTTGTAAGGCGAGCTAGCGTTTGTTTCCCAGTCCTAAATGGAGTGGAATCACATGCAGTTTCTGGTCCTACGAGCAAGAGTTGTTTTCTGGTAAGGAAAGTCACTATTGCGCTCCCATTGCCATACACAGTGCAAGTAGCCCTCCCGTCTGTTCCCAGCAAGTACAGTGTATTGGACTGAAGAGGAGCTACTGTTCTTCTCAGTTTCCAACGCAGAGTTGAACTAGATATGGCCCGTTTGTGTAGGAAGCACAGTTCTTATGTTCTGAGCAAGCTCACTTTTCGCAACACATAGGAAACACAGTAGAGTAGAAGAGTGCTCTTTTCTCAAAAGCAAAGTGTGTTTCTTGGAAGTCGAGCTAGCGTTTGTTTCCCAGTCCTAAATGGAATTGAGTCACATGCAGTTTTTTGTCCCACGAGCAAGAGTTTTTTCTGGTAAGACAAGTCACTATAGTGCTCCAATTGCCATACACAGTGCAAATAGCACTCGCGTCTGATCCCCGCAAGTACAGTGTATTGGACTGAAGAGGAGCTACTGTTCTTGTCAGTTTCCTAAGCAGAGTTGAACTAGATATGGCCCGTGTGTGTAGGAAGCACAGTTCTTTTGTTCTTAGCAAGCTCACTGTTCGGACTCCATAGTAAGCACAGTAGAGTAGAAGAGTGCTCTTTTCTCAAAAGCAGAGTGTGTTTCATGTAAGGCGAGCTAGCATTTGTTTCCCAATCCTAAATGGATTTGAATCACATGCAGTTTCTGGTCCTACGAGCAAGAGTTGTTTTCTGGTAAGGAAAGTCACTATTGCACTCCCATTGCCATACACAGTGCAAATAGCATCGCGTCTGTTCCCAGCAAGTACAGAGTATTGGACGGAAGAGGAGCTACTGTTCTTGTCAGTTTCCTAAGCAGAGTTGAACTTGTTATGGCCTTGTGTAGGAAGCACAGTTCTTTTGTTCCTAGCAAGGTCACTGTTCTGGCCCTATGGGAAATACAGTAGAGTAGAAGAGTGCTCTTTTCTCTAAAGCAGAGTGTGTTTCTTGTAAGGCGAGCTAGCGTTTGTTTCCCAGTCCTAAATGGAGTTGAATCACATGCAGTTTCTAGTACTATGAGCAAGAGTTGTTTTATGGTAAGAAGAGTCATTATTGCTCTGCCATTGCCATACACAGGACAAATAGTACTGGCGTCTGTTCCCAGCAAGTACAGTGCAATGGACTAAAGAGGAGCTAGTGTTCTTGTCAGTTTCCTAAGCAGACTTGAACTAGATATGGCCGTGTGTGTAGGAAGCACAGTTTTTTTGTTCTGAGCAAGCTCACTGTTCGGAACACATAGGAAACACAGTAGAGTAGAAGAGTGCTCTTTTCTCAAAAGCAGAGTGTGTTTCTTGGAAGTCGAACTAGCGTTTGTTTCCCAGTCCTAAATGGAGTTGAGTCACGAGCAGGTTTTTGTCCTAGGAGCAATAGTTGTTTTCTGGTAAGCCAAGTCACTATTGTGCTCCAATTGCCATACACAGTGCAAGTAGCACTCACGTCTGTTCCCCGAAAGTACAGTGTATTGGACTGAAGAGGAGCTAGTGTTCATGTCAGTTTCCTAAGCAGAGTTGAACTAGATATGGCCCGTGTGTAGGAAGCACAGTTGTTTTGTTCTGAGCAAGCTCACTGTTCGGACCCCATAGGAAACACAGTAGAGTAGAAGAGTGCTCTTTTCTCAAAAGCAGAGTGTGTTTCTTGTAAAGCGAGCTAGAGTTTGTTTCCCAGTCCTAAACGGAGTGGAATCACATGCAGTTTCTGGTCCTACAAGCAAGAGTTGTTTTCTGGTAAGGAAAGTCACTATTGCGCTACCCTTGCCATACATAGTGCAAATAGCTCTCGTGTCTGTTCCCAGCAAGTACAGTGTATCGGGCTGAAGAGGAGCTACTGTTCTTTTCAGTTTACTAAGCAGAGTGGAACTAGATATGGCCCGTGTGTGTAGGAAGCACAGTTCTTTTGTTCTGAGCAAGCTCACTGTTCAGACCCAATAGGAAACACAGTAAAGGAGAAGAGTGCTCTTTTCTCAAAAGCAGAGTGTGTTTCTTGTAAGGCGAGCTAGCTTTTGTTTCCCAGTCCTAAATGGATTTGAGTCACATGCAGTTTCTGGTCCTAAGAACAAGAGTTGTTTTCTGGTAAGGAAAGTCACTATTGCGCGCCCATTGCCTTACACAAGGCAAATAGCACTCGCGTCTTTTTTCAGCAAGTACAGTGTATTGGACTGAATAGGAGTTACTGTTCTTGTCAGTTTCCTAAGTAGAGTTGAACTAGATATGGCCCGTGTGTGTAGGAAGCACAGTTCTTTTGTTCTGAGCAAGCTCACTGTTCTGGCCCTGTAGGAAACAGAGCAGAGTAGAAGAGTGCTCTTTTCTCTAAAGCAGAGTGTGTTTCTTGTAAGGTGAGCTAGCTTTTGTTTCCGAGTCCTAAATGGAGTTGAATTACATGCAGTTTCTGGTCCTACGAGCAAGAGTTGTTTTATGGTAAGAAGAGTCACTATTGCGCTGCCATTGCCATACACAGGACAAATAACACTGGCGTCTGTTCCCAGCAAGTACAGTGTATCGGACTGAAGAGGATCTACTGTTCTTGTCAGGTTCCTAAGCAGAATTGAACTAGATATGGCCGTGTGTGTAGGAAGCACAGTTCTTTTGTTCTGAGCTAGCTCAGTGTTCGGACCCCATAGGAAACACAGTGTAGTAGAAGAGTGCTCTTTTCTCAAAAGCAGAGTGTGTTTCTTGTAAGGCGAGCTAGCGTTTGTTTCCCAGTCCTAAATGGAGTTGAGTCACGAGCAGGTTTTTGTCCTAGGAGCAAGAGTTGTTTTCTGGTAGGGCGAGTCACTATTGTGCTCCAATTGCCATACACAGTGCAAATAGCACTCGCGTCAGTTCCCTGCAAGTACAGTGTATCGGACTGAAGATGAGCTACTGTTCTTGTCAGTTTCCTAAGCAGAGTTGAACTAGATATGGCCCCTGTGTAGGAAGCACAGTTCTTTGTTCTGAGCAAGCTCACTGTTCTGGCCCTATAGGAAACACAGTAGAGTAGAAGAGTGCTCTTTTCTCTAAAGCAGAGTGTGTTTATTGTAAGGCGAGCTAGCATTTGTTTCCCAGTCCTAAATGGAGTGGAATCACATGCAGTTTCTAGTCCTATGAGCAAGAGTTGATTTCTGGTAAGGAAAGTCACTATTGCGCTGCCATTGCCATACACAGGACAAATAGCACTGGCGTCTGTTCCTAGGAAGTATAGTGTATTGGACTGAAGAGGATCTACTGTTCTTGTCAGGTTCCTAAGCAGAATTGAACTAGTTATGGCCGTGTGTGTAGGAAGCACAGTTCTTTTGTTCTGAGCAAGCTCACTGTTCAGACCCAATAGGAAACACAGTAGAGTAGAAGAGTGCTCTCTTCTCAAAAGCAGAGTGTGTTTCTTGTAAGGCGAGCCAGTGTTTGTTTCCCAGTCCTAAATGGAGTTGAGTCACATGCAGTTTTCTGTCCTATGAGCAAGAGTTGTTTTCTGGTAAGACGAGTCACTATTGTGCTCCAATTGCCATACACAGTGCAAATAGCACTCACGTCTGTTCCCCGAAAGTACAGTGTATTGGACTGAAGAGAAGCTTCTGTTCTTCTCAGTTTCCTAAGCAGAGTTGAATTAGATATGGCCCGTGTGTGTAGGAAGCACAGTTGTTTTGTTCTGAGCAAGCTCACTGTTCGGACCCCATAGGAAGCACAGTAGAGTAGAAGAGTGCTCTTTTCTCAAAAGCAGAGTGTGTTTCATGGAAGGCGAGCTAGCATTTGTATCCCAGTCCTAAATGGAGGTGAATCACATGTAGTTTCTGGTCCTATGAGCAAGAGTTGTTTTCTGGTGAGGAAAGTCACTATTGCGCTCCTATTGCCATACACAGTGCAAATATCACTCGCGTCTGGTCCCAGCAAGTACAGTGTTTCGGACTGAAGAGGAGCTACCTTTCCTGTCAGTTTCCTAAGCAGAGTTGAACTAGTTATGGCCCGTGTGCAGGAAGCACAGTTCTTTTGTTCTGACCAAGCTCACTGTTCTGGCCATATAGGAAACACAGTAGAGTAGAAGAGTGCTCTTTTCTCTAAAGCAGAGTATGTTTCTTGTAAGGTGAGCTAGCATTTGTTTCTCAGTCCTAAATGGAGTTGAATCACATGCAGTTTCTAGTCCTACGTGCAAGAGTTGTTTTATGGTAAGAAGAGTCACTATTGTGCTCCCATTGCCATACACAGGACAAATAGCACTGGCGTCTGTTCCCAGGAAATACAGTGTATTGGACTGAAGAGGATCTACTGTTCTTGTCAGGTTCCTAAGCAGAATTGAACTAGATATGGCCGTGTGTGTAGGAAGCACAGTTCTTTTGTTCTGTGCAAGCTCACTGTTCGGACCCCATAGGAAACACAGTAGAGTAGAAGAGTGCTCTTTTCTCAAAAGCAGAGTGTGTTTCTTGTAAGGCGAGCTAGCATTTGTTTCCCAGTCCTAAATGGAGTTGAATCACATGCAGTTTCTGGTCCTAAGAGCATGAGTTGTTTTCTGGTAAGGAAAGTCACTATTGCGCTCCCCTTGCCATACACAGTGCAAATAGATCTCGCGTCTGTTCCCAGCAAGAACAGTGTATCGGACTGAAGAGGAGCTACTGTTCTTGTCAGTTTCCTAAGAAGAGTTGAACATGATATGGCCCTTGTGTGTAGGAAGCACAGTTCTTATGTTCTGAGCAAGCTCACTCTTCTGGCCCTATAGGAAACACAGTAGAGGAGAAGCATGCTCTTTTCTCAAAAGCAGAGTGTGTTTTTGTAAGGCAAGCTAGCGTTTTTTTCCTAGTTAAATGGAGTTGAATCATATGCAGTTTCTGGTCCTACGAAGAAGAGTTGTTTTCTGGTAAAGAAAGTCACTTGCGCTACCATTGTCATACACAGTGTAAATAGCACTCGCGTCTGTTCCCAGCAAGTACAGTGTATCGGACTGAAGAGGAGCTACTGTTCTTGTCAGTTTCCTAAGCAGAGTTGAACTAGAAATGGCCCGTGTGTAGGAAGCACAGTTCTTTTGTTCTGAGCAAGCTCACTGTTCTGGCCCTATAGGAAACACAGTAGAGTAGAAGAGTGCTCTTTTCTCTAAACCAGAGTGTGTTTCTTGTAAGGTGAGCTAGCGTTTGTTTCCCAGTCCTAAATGGAGTTGAATCACATGCAGTTTCTGGTCCTACGAGCAAGAGTTGTTTTATGGTAAGAAGAGTCACTATTGCGCTGCCATTGCCATACACAGGACAAATAGCACTGGCGTCTGCTCCCAGGAAATACAGTGTATTGGACTGAAGAGTATCTACTGTCTTGTCAGGTTCCTAAGCAGAATTGAACTAGTTATGGCCGTGTGTGTAGGAAGCACAGTTCTTTTGTTCTGAGCAAGCTCACTGTTCAGACCCATTTGGAAACACAGCAGAGTAGAAGAGTGCTCTTTTCTCAAAAGCAGAGTGTGTTTATTGTAAGGCGAGCTAGCGTTTGTTTCCCAGTCCTAAATGGAGTTGAGTCACATGCAGTTTTTTGTCCTATGAGCAAGAGTTGTTTTCTGGTAAGACGAGTCACTATTGTGCTCCAATTGCCATACACAGTGCAAATAGCACTCGCGTCTGTTCCCCGAATGTACAGTGTATTGGACTGAAGAGGAGCTACTGTTCTTGTCAGTCTCCTAAGCAGAGTTGAACTAGTTATGACCCGTGTGTAGGAAGCACAGTTCTTTTGTTCTGACCAAGCTCACTGTTCTGGCCATATAGGAAACACAGTAGAGTAGAAGAGTGCTCGTTTCTCAAAAGCAGAGTGTGTTTCATGTAAGGCGAGCTAGCATTTGTTTCCCAGTTCTAAATGGAGTTGAATCACATGCAGTTTCTGGTCCTACGAGCAAGAGTTGTTCACTGGAAAGTAAAGTCACTATTGCGCTCCCCTTGCCATACACATTGCAAATAGCTCTCGCGTCTGTTCCCAGCAAGTACAGTGTATCAGACTGAAGAGGAGCTATTGTTCTTGTCAGTTTCCTAAGCAGAGTTGAACTAGATATGGCCCGTGTGTGTAGGAAGCACAGTTCTTTTGTTCTGAGCAAGTTCACTCTTCTGGCCCTATAGGAAACACAGTAGAGTAGAAGAGTGCTCTTTTCTCAAAAGCAGAGTATGTTTTTGTAAGGCGAGCTAGCGTTTGTTTCCTAGTCCTAAATGGAGTTGAATCACATGCAGTTTCTGGTCCTATGAACAAGAGTTGTTTTCTGGTAAGGAAAGTCACTATTGCGCTCCCATTACCCTTCACAAGGCAAATAGCACTCGCGTCTTTTCCCAGCAAGTACAGTGTATTGGACTGAATAGGAGCTACTCTTCTTGTCAGTTTACTAAGCAGAGTTGAACTAGATATGGTCCATGTGTGTAGGAAGCACAGTTCTTTTGTTCTGAGCAAGCTCACTGTTTGGACCCCATAGGAAACACAGTAGAGTAGAAGAGTGCTCTTTTCTCTAAAGCAGAGTGTGTTTCTTGTAAGGCAAGCTACCGTTTGTTTCCCAGTCCTAAATGGAGTGGAATCACATGAAGTTTCTGGTCCTATGAGCAAGAGTTGTTTTCTGGTAAGGAAAGTCACTATTGCGCAACCTTGGCCATACACAGTACAAATAGCCCTCCCGTCTGTTCCCAGCAAGTACAGTGTATTGGACTGAAGAGGAGCTACTGTTCTTCTCAGTTTCCTATGCAGAGTTGAACTAGATATGGTCCGTGTGTGTAGGAAGCACAGTTCTTTTGTTCCGAGCAAGCTCACTGTTCTGGCCCTATAGGAAACACAGTAGAGTAGAAGAGTGCTCTTTTCTCAAAAGCAGAGTGTGTTTCTTGTAAAGCGAGCTAGAGTGTGTTTCCCAGTCCTAAATGGAGTTGAATCACATGCAGTTTTTGGTCCTACGAGCAAGAGTTGTTTTCTGGTAAGAAGAGTCACTATTGCGCTGCCATTGCCATACACAAAACAAATAGCACTGGCGTCTGTTCCCATCAAGTACAGTGTATTGGACTGAAGAGGATATACTGTTCTTGTCAGGTTCCTAAGCAGACTTGAACTAGATATGGCCGTGTGAGTAGGAAGTATAGTTTTTTTGTTCTGAGCAAGCTCACTGTTCGGAACACATAGGAAACACAGTAGAGTAGAAGAGCGCTCTTTTCTCAAAAGCAGAATGTGTTTCATGTAAGGCGAGCTGGCATTTGTTTCCCAGTCCTAAATGGAGTTGAGTCACATCCAGTTTTTGGTCCTACGAGCAAGAGTTGTTTTCTGGTAAGACAAGTCACTATTGTGCTCCAATGCCATACACAGTGCAAATAGCACTCGCGTCTGTTCCCCGCAAGTACAGTGTATTGGACTGAAGAGGAGCTACTGTTCTTGTTGGTTTCCTAAGCAGAGTTGAACTAGATATGGCCCGTGTGTGTAGGAAGCACAGTTCTTTTGTTCTGCGCAAGCTCACTGTTCGGACCCGATAGGAAACACAATAGAGTAGAAGAGTGCTCTTTTCTCAAATGCAGAGTGTGTTTCATGTAAGGCGAGCTAGCATTTGTTTCCCAGTCCTAAATGGAGTTGAATCACATGCAGTTTCTGGTCCTACGAGCAAGAGTTGTTTTCTGGTAAGAAGAGTCACTATTGCGCTGTCATTGCCATACACAGGACTAATAGCACTGGCGTCTGTTCCCTGCAAGTACAGTGTATTGGACTGTAGAGGATCTACTGTTCTTGTCAGGTTCCTAAGCAGAATTGAACTAGATATGGCCGTGTGTGAAGGAAGCACAGTTCTTTTGTTCTGAGCAAGCTCACTTTTCGGAACACATAGGAAACACAGTAGAGTAGAAGAGTGCCCTTTTCTCTAAAGCAGAGTGTATTTCTTGTAAGGCGAGCTACCGTTTGTTTCCCAGTCCTAAATGGAGTGGAATCACATGCAGTTTCTGGTCCTATAAGCAAGAGTTGTTTTCTGGTAAGGAAAGTCACTATTGTGCTCCCATTGCCATACACAGTGCAAATAGCCCTCCCATCTTTTCCCAGCAAGTGCAGTGTATTGGACTGAATAGGAGCAACTGTTCTTGTCAGTTTACTAAGCAGAGTTGAACTAGATATGGCCGTGTGAGTAGGAAGCACAGTTTTTTTGTTCTGAGCAAGCTCACTGTTCGGAACACATAGGAAACACAGTAGAGTAGAAGAGTGCTCTTTTCTCAAAAGCAGAGTGTGTTTCTTGTAAGGCGAGCTAGAGTTTGTTTCCCAGTCCTAAATGGAGTTGAATCACATGCAGTTTCTGGTCCTACGAGGAAGAGTTGTTTTCTGGTAAGAAGAGTCACTATTGTGCTGCCATTGACATATACAGATCAAATAGCACTGGCGTCTGTTCCCAGCAAGTACAGTGTATTGGACTGTAGAGGATCTACTGTTCTTGTCAGGTTCCTAAGCAGAATTGAAGTAGATATGGCCATGTGTGTAGGAATCACAGTTCTTTTGTTCTGAGCAAGCTCACTGTTCGGACACCATAGGAAACACAGTAGAGTAGAAGAGTGCTCTTTTCTCAAAAGCAGAGTGTGTTTCTTGTAAGGCGAGCTAGAGTTTGTTTCCCAGTTCTAAATGGAGTTGAATCACATGCAGTTTCTGGTCCTACGAGCAAGAGTTGTTCACTGGAAAGGAAAGTCACTATTGCGCTCCCCTTGCATACACATTGCAAATAGCTCTCGCGTCTGTTCCCAGCAAGTACAGTGTATCAGACTGAAGAGGAGCTACTGTTCTTGTCAGTTTCCTAAGCAGAGTTGAACTAGATATGGCCCGTGTGTTTAGGAAGCACAGTTCTTATGTTCTGAGCAAGTTCACTCTTCTGGCCCTATAGGAAACACAGTAGAGTAGAAGAGTGCTCTTTTCTCAAAAGCAGAGTGTGTTTTTGTAAGGTGAGCTAGCGTTTATTTCCTAGTCCTAAATGGAGTTGAATCACATGCAGTTTCTGGTCCTATGAACAAGAGTTGTTTTCTGGTAAGGAAAGTCACTATTGCGCTCCCATTACCCTTCACAAGGCAAATAGCACTCGCGTCTTTTCCCAGCAAGTACAGTGTATTGGACTGAATAGGAGCTACTCTTCTTGTCAGTTTCCTAAGCAGAGTTGAACTAGATATGATCCGTGTGTGTAGGAAGCACAGTTCTTTTGTTCTTAGCAAGCTCACTGTTTGGACCCCATAGGAAACACAGTAGAGTAGAAGAGTGCTCTTTTCTCTAAAGCAGAGTGTGTTTCTTGTAAGGCAAGCTACCGTTTGTTTCCCAGTCCTAAATGGAGTGGAATCACATGCAGTTTCTGGTCCTACGAGCAAGAGTTGTTTTCTGGTAAGAAGAGTCACTATTGCGCTCCCTTTGCCATACACAGTGCAAATAGCCCTCCCGTCTGTTCCCAGCAAGTACAGTGTATTGGACTGAAGAGGAGCTACTGTTCTTCTCAGTTTCCTAAGCAGAGTTGAACTAGATATGGTCCGTGTGTGTAGGAAGCACAGTTCTTTTGTTCTGAGCAAGCTCACTCTTCTGGCCCTATAGGAAACACAGTAGAGTAGAAGAGTGCTCTTTTCTCTAAAGCAGAGTGTGTTTCTCGTAAAGCGAGCTAGAGTTTGTTTCCCAGTCCTAAATGGAGTTGAATCACATGCAGTTTCTGGTCCTACGAGCAAGAGTTGTTTTCTGGTAAGAAGAGTCACTATTGCGCTGCCATTGCCCTACACAGGACAAATAGCACTGGCGTCTGTTCCCAGCAAGTACAGTGTATTGGACTGAAGAGGATATACTGTTCTTGTCAGGTTCCTAAGAAGACTTGAACTAGATATGGCCGTGTGAGTAGGAAGTATAGTCTTTTTGTTCTGAGCAAGCTCACTGTTCGGAACACATAGGAAACACAGTAGAGTAGAAGAGTGCTCTTTTCTCAAAAGCAGAGTGTGTTTCATGTAAGGCGAGCTAGCGTTTGTTTCCCAGTCCTAAATGGAGTTGAGTCACATGCAGTTTTTGGTCCTACGAGCAAGAGTTGTTTTCTGGTAAGACAAGTCACTATTGTGCTCCAATGCCATACACAGTGCAAATAGCACTCGCGTCTGTTCCCCGCAAGTACAGTGTATTGGACTGAAGAGGAGCTACTGTTCTTGTTGGTTTCCTAAGCAGAGTTGAACTAGATATGGCCCGTGTGTGTAGGAAGCACAGTTCTTTTGTTCTGAGCAAGCTCACTGTTCGGACCCGATAGGAAACACAATAGAGTAGAAGAGTGCTCTTTTCTCAAATGCAGAGTGTGTTTCATGTAAGGCGAGCTAGCATTTGTTTCCCAGTCCTAAATGGAGTTGAATCACATGCAGTTTCTGGTCCTACGAGCAAGAGTTGTTTTCTGGTAAGAAGAGTCAATATTGCGCTGTCATTGCCATACACAGGACTAATAGCACTGGCGTCTGTTCCCAGCAAGTACAGTGTATTGGACTGTAGAGGATCTACTGTTCTTGTCAGGTTACTAAGCAGAATTGAACTAGATATGGCCGTGTGTGTAGGAAGCACAGTTCTTTTGTTCTGAGCAAGCTCACTTTTCGGAACACAAAGAAAACACAGTAGAGTAGAAGAGTGCCCTTTTCTCTAAAGCAGAGTGTGTTTCTTGTAAGGTGAGCTACCGTTTGTTTCCCAGTCCTAAATGGAGTGGAATCACATGCAGTTTCTGGTCCTACGAGCAAGAGTTGTTTTCTGGTAAGGAAAGTCACTATTGTGCTCCCATTGCCATACACAGTGCAAATAGCCCTCCCATCTTTTCCAGCAAGTGCAGTGTATTGGACTGAATAGGAGCAACTGTTCTTGTCAGTTTACTAAGCAGAGTTGAACTAGATATGGCCGTGTGAGTAGGAAGCACAGTTTTTTTGTTCTGAGCAAGCTCACTGTTCGGAACACATAGGAAACACAGTAGAGTAGAAGAGTGCTCTTTTCTCAAAAGCAGAGTGTGTTTCTTGTAAGGCGAGCTAGAGTTTGTTTCCCAGTCCTAAATGGAGTTGAATCACATGCAGTTTCTGGTCCTACGAGCAAGAGTTGTTTTCTGGTAAGAAGAGTCACTATTGTGCTGCCATTGACATATACAGATCAAATAGCACTGGTGTCTGTTCCCAGCAAGTACAGTGTATTGGACTGAAGAGGATCTACTGTTCTTGTCAGGTTCCTAAGCAGAATTGAACTAGATATGGCCGTGTGTGTAGGAATCACAGTTCTTTTGTTCTGAGCAAGCTCACTGTTCGGACACCATAGGAAACACAGTAGAGTAGAAGAGTGCTCTTTTCTCAAAAGCATTGTCTGTTTCTTGTAAGGCGAGCTAGAGTTTGTTTCCCAGTTCTAAATGGAGTTGAATCACATGCAGTTTCTGGTCCTACGAGCAAGAGTTGTTTACTGGAAAGGAAAGTCACTATTGCGCTCCCCTTTCCATACACATTGCAAATAGCTCTCGCGTCTGTTCCCAGCAAGTACAGTGTATCAGACTGAAGAGGAGCTACTGTTCTTGTCAGTTTCCTAAGCAGAGTTGAACTAGATATGGCCCGTGTGTTTAGGAAGCACAGTTCTTATGTTCTGAGCAAGTTCACTCTTCTGGCCCTATAGGAAACACAGTAGAGTAGAAGAGTGCTCTTTTCTCAAAAGCAGAGTGTGTTTTTGTAAGGTGAGCTAGCGTTTATTTCCTAGTCCTAAATGGAGTTGAATCACATGCAGTTTCTGGTCCTATGAACAAGAGTTGTTTTCTGGTAAGGAAAGTCACTATTGCGCTCCCATTACCCTTCACAAGGCAAATAGCACTCGCGTCTTTTCCCAGCAAGTACAGTGTATTGGACTGAAGAGGAGCTACTGTTCTTGTTGGTTTCCTAAGCAGACTTGAACTAGATATGGCCATGTGTGTAGGAAGCACAGTTTTTTTGTTCTGAGCAAGCTCCATTTTCGGAACACATAGGAAACACAGTACAGTAGAAGAGTGCTCTTTTCTCAAAAGCAGAGTGTGTTTTTGTAGGCGAGCTAGCGTTTGTTTCCTAGTCCTAAATGGAGTTGAATCACATGCAGTTTCTGGTTTTATGAACAAGAGTTGTTTTCTGGTAAGGAAAGTCACTATTGCGCTCCCATTGCCAGTTACAAGGCAAATAGCACTCGTGTCTTTTCCCAGCAAGTACAGTGTATTGGACTGAATAGGAGCTACTGTTCTTGTCAGTTTACTAAGCAGAATTGAACTAGATATGGTCCGTGCGTGTAGGAAGCACAGTTCTTTTGTTCGGAGCAAGCTCACTGTTTGGACCCCATAGGAAACACAGTAAAGTAGAAGAGTGCTCTTTTCTCAAAAGCAGAATGTGTTTCTTGGAAGTCGAGCTACCATTTCTTTCCCAGTCCTAAATGGAGTTGAGTCACATGCAGTTTTTTGTCCTACGAGCAAGAGTTGTTTTCTGGTAAGTCAAGACAATATTGTGCTCCAAATGCCATACACAGTGCAAATAGCCCTCGCGTCTGTTCCCAGGAAGTGCAGAGTATCGGACTGAAGAGCAGCTACTGTTCGTGTCAGTTTCCTAAGCAGAGTTGAACTAGTTATGGCCCGTGTGTAGGAAGCACAGTTCTTTTGTTCTGAGCAAGCTCACTGTTGTGGCTCTATAGGAAACACAGTAGAGTAGAAGAGTGCTCTTTTCTCAAAAGCAGAGTGTGTTTCTTGTAAAGCGAGCTTGAGTTTGTTTCCCAGTCCTAAATGGAGTGGAATCACATGCAGTTTCTGGTCCTACGAGCAAGAGTTGTTTTTTGGTAAGAAGTGTCACTATTGCGCTGCCATTTCCATACACAGGACAATCAGCACTGGCGTCTGTTCCCAGCAATTACAGTGTATTGGACTGAAGAGGATCTACTGTTCTTGTCAGGTTCCGAAGCAGAATTGAACTAGATATGGCCGTGTGTGTAGGAAGCACAGTTCTTTTGTTCTGAGCAAGCTCACTGTTCTGGCCTTTCAGGAAACACAGTAGAGTAGAAGAGTGCTCTTTTCTCAAAAGCAGAGTGTGATTCTTTTAAGGCGAGCTAGCATTTGTTTCCCAGTCCTAAATGGAGTGGAATCACATGCAGTTTCTGGTCCTACGAGCAAGAGTTGTTTTATGGTAAGAAGAGTCAGTATTGTGCTGCCATTGCCATACACAGGACAAATAGCACTGGCGTCTGTTCCCAGCAGGTACAGTGTATTGGACTGAAGAGGATCTACTGTTCTTGTCAGGTTCCTAAGCAGACTTGAACTAGATATGCCCATGTGTGTAGGAAGCACAGTTTTTTTGTTCTGAGCAAGCTCACTGTTCGGAACACATAGGAAACACAGTAGAGTAGAAGAGCGCTCTTTTCTCAAAAGCAGAATGTGTTTCATGTAAGGCGAGCTAGCATTTGTTTCCCAGTCCTAAATGGAGTTGAATCACATGCAGTTTCTGGTCTTACGAGCAAGAGTTGTTTTCTGGTAAGGAAAGTCACTGTTGTGCTCCCATTACCATACACAGTGCAAATAGCACTCGCGTCTTTTCCTAGCAAGTGCAGTGTATTGAAGTGAATAGGAGCTACTGTTCTTGTCAGTTTCCTAAGCAGAGTTGAACTAGATATGGTCCGTATGTGTATGAAGCACAGTTCTTTTGTTCTGAGCAAGCTCACTGTTTGGATCCCATAGGAAACACAGTAGAGTAAAAGAGTGCTCTTTTTCTAAAGCAAAGTGTGTTTCTTGGAAGTCGAGCTAGCGTTTGTTTCCCAGTCCTAAATGGAGTTCAGTCACATGCAGTTTTTTGTCCAAAGAGCAAGAGTTGTTTTCTGGTAAGACAAGTCACTATTGTGCACCAATTGCCATACACAGTGCAAATATCACTCGCTTCTGTTCCCCACAAGTACAGTGTATCGGACTGAAGAGGAGCTGCTGTTCTTGTCAGTTTCCTAAGCAGAGTTGAACTAGATATCGCCCGTGTGTGTAGGAAGCACAGTTCTTATGTTCTGAGCAAGCTCACTGTTCTGGCCCTATAGGAAACACAGTAGAGTAGATGAGTGCTCATTTCTCAAAAGCAGAGTGTGTTTCTTGTAAAGCGAGCTAGAGTTTGTTTTCCAGTCCTAAATGGAGTTGAATGACATGCAGTTTCTGGTCCTACGAACAAAAGTTGTTTTCTGGTAAGGAAAGTCACTATTGCGCTCCCATTGCCCTACACAAGGCAAATAGCACTCGCGTCTTTTCCCAGGAAGTACAGTGTATTGGACTGAATAGGAGCTACTGTTCTTGTCAGTTTACTAAGCAGAGTTGAATTAGATGTGGTCCGTGTGTGTATTAAGCACAGTTCTTTTGTTCTGAGCAAGCTCACTGTTTGGACCCCATAGGAAACACAGTAGAGTAGAAGTGTGCTATTTTCTCTAAAGCAGAGTGTGTTTCTTGTAAGGCGAGCTAGCATTTGTTTCCCAGTCTTAAATGGAGTGTAAACACATGCAGTTTCTAGTCCTATGAGCAAGAGTTGTTTTCTGGTAAGGAAAGTCACTATTGCGCTCCCATTGCCATACACAGTACAAATAGCACATGCGCCTGTTGCCAGCAAGTACAGTGTATTGGACTGAAGAGGAGCTACTGTTCTTGTCAGTTTCCTAAGCAGAGTTGAACTAGATATGGCCCGTGTGTGTAGGAAGCACAGTTCTTTTGTTCTGAGCAAGCTCACTGTTCGGACCTCATAGGAAACACAGTAGAGTAGAAGAGTGCTCTTTAATCAAAAGCAGAGTGTGTTTTATGTAAGGCGAGCTAGTATTTGTTTCCCAGTCCTAAATGGAGTTCAATCACATGCTGTTTCTAGTCTAAGAGCAAGAGTTGTTTTATGGTAACAAGAGTCACTATTGCTCTGCCATTGCCATACACAGGACAAATAGCACTGGCGTCTGTTTCCAGCAAGTACAGTGTAATGGACTGAAGAGGATCTACTGTTCTTGTCAGGTTCCTAAGCAGAATTGAACTAGATATGGCTGTGTGTGTAGGAAGCACAGTTTTTTTGTTCTGAGCAAGCTCACTCTTCTGGCCCTATAGGAAAAATAGTAGAGTAGAAGAGTGCTCTTTTCTCAAAAGCAGAGTGTGTTTCTTGTAAAGCGAGCTAGAGTTTGTTTACCAGTCCTAAATGGGGTGGAATCACATGCAGTTTCTGGTCCTACGAGCAAGAGTTGTTTTCTGGTAAGAAGAGTCACTATTGTGCTGCCATTGCCATACACAGGACAAATAGCACTGGCGTCTGTTCCCAGAAAGTACAGTGTATTGGACTGAAGAGGATCTACTCTTTTTGTCAGGTTCTTAAGCAGAGTTGAACTAGATATGGCCCATGTGTAGGAATCACTGTTCTTTTGTTCTGAGCAAGCTCACTCTTCTGGCCCTATAGGAAACACAGTAGAGTAGAAGAGTGCTCTTTTCTCAAAAGCAGAGTATGTTTCATGTAAGGCGAGCTAGCATTTGTTTCCCAGTCCTAAATGGAGTTGAATCTCATGAAGTTTCTGGTCTTAAGAGCAAGAGTTGTTTTCTGGTAAGGAAAGTCACTATTGCGCTCCCATTGCCATACACAGTGCAAATAGCACTCGTGTCTGTTCCCAGCAATACAGTGTATCGGACTGAAGAGGAGCTTCTGTTCTTGTCAGTTTCCTAAGCACAGTTGAACTAGATATGGCCCGTGTGTAGGAAGCACAGTTCTTTTGTTCTGAGCAAGCTCACTGTTCTGGCCCTATAGGAAACACAATAGAGTAGAAGAGTGCTCTTTTCCCTAAAGCAGAGTGTGTTTCTTGTAAGTCGAGCTAGCGTTTGTTTCCCAGTCCTAAATGGAGTTGAATCACATGCAGTTTCTAATCCTACGAGCAAGGGCTGTTTTATGGTAAGAAGAGTCACTATTGCGCTGCCATTGCCATACACAGGACAAATAGCACTGGTGTCTGTTCGCAGCAAGTACAGTGTATTGTACAGAAGAGGATCTACTGTTCTTGTCAGGTTCCTAATCAGAATTGAACTAGATATGGCCGTGTGTGTAGGAAGCACAGTTCTAATGTTCTGAGCAAGTTCACTCTTCTGGCTCTATAGGAAACACAGTAGAGTAGAAGAGTGCTCTTTTCTCAAAAGCAGAGTGTGTTTCTTGGAAGTCGAGCTAGCGTTTGTTTCCTAGTCCTAAATGGAGTTGAGTCACATGCAGTTTTTTGTCCTACGAGCAAGAGTTGTTTTCTGGTAAGACATGTCACTATTGTGCTCCAATTGCCATACACAGTGCAAATAGGACTCGCGTCTGTTCCCTGCAAGTACAGTGTATTGGAAGGAAGAGGAGCTACTGTTCTTGTCAGTTTCCTAAGCAGAGTTGAACTAGATATGGCCCGTGTGGAGGAAGCACAGTTCTTTTGTTCTGAGCAAGCTCACTGTTCTGGCCCTATAGGAAACACAGTAGAGTAGAAGAGTGCTCTTTTCTCTAAAGCAGAGTGTGTTTCTTGTAAGGTGAGCTAGCTTTTGTTTCCCACTCCTAAATGGAGTTGAATCACATGCAGTTTCTGGTCCTACAAGCAAGAGTTGTTTTCTGGTAAGAAGAGTCACTATTGGGCTGCCATTGCCATACAGAGGACAAATAGCACTGGCGTCTGTTCCCAGCAAGTACAGTGTATTGGACTGAAGAGGATCTACTGTTCTTGTCAGGTTCCTAAGCAGAATTGAACTAGATATGGCCGTGTGTGTAGGAAGCACAGTTCTTTTGTTCTGAGCAAGCTCGCTGTTCGGACCCAATTGGAAACACAGTAGAGTAGAAGAGTGCACTTTTCTCAAAAGGAGAGTGTGTTTCTTGTAAGGCGAGCTAGCGTTTGTTTCCCAGTCCTCAATGGAGTTGAGTCACATGCAGTTTTTTGTCCTACGAGCAAGGGTTGTTTTCTGGTAAAACGAGTCACTATTGTGCTCCAATGCCATACACAGTGCAAATAGCACTCGCGTCTGTTCCCCGCAAGTACAGTGTATCGGACTGAAGAGGAGCTACTGTTCTTGTCAGTTTACTAACAGAATTGAACTAGATATGGTCCGTGCGTGTAGGAAGCACATTTCTTTTGTTCTGAGCAAGCTCACTGTTTGGACCCCATAGGAAACACAGTACAGTAGAAGAGTGCTCTTTTCTCAAAAGCAGAGTGTGTTTCATGTAAGGCTATCTAGCATTTGTTTCCCAGTCCTAAATGGAGTTGATCATATGCAGTTTCTGGTCCTACGATCAAGAGTTGTTTTCTGGTAAGGAATATCACTATTGTGCTCCCATTGCCATACACAGTACAAATAGCACTCGCGTCTGTTCCCAGCAAGTACAGTGTATCGGACTGAAGAGGAGCTACTGTTCTTGTCAGTTTCCTAAGCAGAGTTGAACTAGTCATGGCCCGTGTGTAGGAAGCACAGTTCTTTTGTTCTGAGCAAGCTCACTGTTCTGGCCCTATAGGAAACACAGTAGAGTGGAAGAGTGCTCTTTTCTCTAAAGCAGAGTGTGTTTCTTTTAAGGCGAGCTAGCGTTTGTTTCCCAGTCCTAAATGGAGTTGAATCACATGCAGTTTCTGGTCCTAAGATCAAGAGTTGTTTTCTGGTAAGGAAAGTCACTATTGTGCTCCCCTTGCCATACATAGTGCAAATAGCTCTCACGTCTGTTCCCAGCAAGTACAGTGTATCGGACTGAAGAGGAGCTACTGTTCTTGTCAGTTTCCTAAGCAGAGTTGAACTAGATATGGCCCGCGTGTGTAGGAATCACAGTTCTTTTGTTCTGAGCAAGCTCACTGTTTGGACACCATAGGAAACCCAGTAGAGTAGAAGAGTGCTCTTTTCTCAAAAGCAGAGTGTGTTTCATGTAAGGCGAGCTAGCATTTGTTTCCCAGTCCTAAATGGAGTGGAATCACATGCAGTTTCTGGTCCTACGAGCAAGAGTTGTTTTCTGGTAAGGAAAGTCACTATTGCGCTCCCATTGCCATACACAGTGCAAATAGCACTCGAGTCTGTTCCCAGCAAGTACAGTGTATCGGACTGAAGAGGAGCTACTGTTCTTGTCAGTTTCCTAAGCAGAGTAGAACTAGTTATGGCCCATGTGTGGGAAGCACAGTTCTTTTGTTCTGAGCAAGCTCACTGTTCTGGCCCTATAGGAAACACAGTAGAGTAGAAGAGTGCTCTTTTCTCTAAAGCAGAGTGTGTTTCTTGTAAGGTGAGCTAGCTTTTGTTTCCCACTCCTAAATGGAGTTGAATAACATGCAGTTTCTGGTCCTACAAGCAAGAGTTGTTTTCTGGTAAGAAGAGTCACTATTGCGCTGCCATTGCCATACACAGGACAAATAGCACTGGCGTCTGTTCCCAGCAAGTACAGTGTATTGGACTGAAGAGGATCTACTGTTCTTGTCAGGTTCCTAAGCAGAATTGAACTAGATATGGCCGTGTGTGTAGGAAGCACAGTTCTTTTGTTCTGAGCAAGCTCACTGTTCGGACCCAATAGGAAACACAGTAGAGTAGAAGAGTGCTCTTTTCTCAAAAGCAGAGTGTGTTTCTTGTAAGTCGAGCTAGCGTTTGTTTCCTAGTCCTCAATGGAGTTGAGTCACATGCAGTTTTTTGTCCTACGAGCAAGAGTTGTTTTCTGGTAAGACGAGTCACTATTGTGCTCCAATGCCATACACAGTGCAAATAGAACTCGCGTCTGTTCCCCGCAAGTACAGTGTATCGGACTGAAGAGGAGCTACTGTTCTTGTCAGTTTACTAACAGAATTGAACTAGATATGGTCCGTGCGTGTAGGAACCACAGTTCTTTTGTTCTGGGCAAGCTCACTGTTTGGACCCCATAGGAAACACAGTAGAGTAGAAGAGTGCTCTTTTCTCAAAAGCAGAGTGTGTTTCATGTAAGGCTAGCTAGCATTTGTTTCCCAGTCCTAAATGGAGTTGATCATATGCAGTTTCTGGTCCTACGATCAAGAGTTGTTTTCTGGTAAGGAATATCACTATTGCGCTCCCATTGCCATACACAGTGCAAATAGCACTCGCGTCTGTTCCCAGCAAGTACAGTGTATCGGACTGAAGAGGAGCTACTGTTCTTGTCAGTTTCCTAAGCAGAGTTGAACTAGTTATGGCCCGTGCGTAGGAAGCACAGTTCTTTTGTTCTGAGCAAGCTCACTGTTCTGGCCCTATAGGAAACACAGTAGAGTGGAAGAGTGCTCTTTACTCTAAAGCAGAGTGTGTTTCTTGTAAGGCGAGCTAGCGTTTGTTTCCCAGTCCTAAATGGAGTTGATTCACATGCAGTTTCTAATCCTACGAGCAAGGGTTGTTTTATAGTAAGAAGAGTCACTATTGCGCTGCCATTGCCATACACAGGACAAATAGCACTGGCGTCTGTTCCCAGCAAGTACAGTGTATTGTAGAGAAGAGGATCTACTGTTCTTGTCAGGTTCCTAAGCAGAATTGAACTAGATATGGCCGTGTGTGTAGGAAGCACAGTTTTAATGTTCTGAGTAAGTTCACTCTTCTGGCTCTATAGGAAACACAGTAGAGTAGAAGAGTGCTCTTTTCTCAAAAGCAGAGTGTGTTTCTTGGAAGTCGAGCTAGCGTTTGTTTCCTAGTCCTAAATGGAGTTGAGTCACATGCAGTTTTTTGTCCTACGAGCAAGAGTTGTTTTCTGGTAAGACAAGTCACTATTGCGCTCCCATTGACATACACAGTGCAAATAGCACTCGCGTCTGTTCCCAGCAAGTACAGTGTATCGGACTCAAGAGGAGCTACTGTTCCTGTTTGTTTCCTAAGCAGAGTTGAACTAGATCTGGCCGGTGTGTGTAGAAAGCACAGTTCTTTTGTTCTGATCAAGCTCACTGTTCGGACCCCATAGGAAACAGAGTAGAGTAGAAGAGTGCTCTTTTCTCTAAAGCAGAGTGTGTTTCTTGTAAGTGGAGCTAGCGTTTGTTTCTCAGTCCTAAATGGAGTTGAATCACATGCAGTTTCTAATCCTACGAGCAAGGGTTGTTTTATGGTAAGAAGAGTCACTATTGCGCTGCCATTGCCATACACAGGACAAATAGCACTGGCGTCTGTTCCCAGCAAGTACAGTGTATTGGACTGAAGAGGATCTACTGTTCTTGTCAGGTTCTTAAGCAGAAGTGAACTAGATATGGCCGTGTGTGTAGGAAGCACAGTTCTTTTGTTCTGAGCAAGCTCACTGTTCGGACTCCATAGGAAACACAGTAGAGTAGAATTGTGCTCTTTTCTCAAAAGCAGAGTGTGTTTCATGTAAGGCGAGGTAGCATTTGTTTCCCAGTCCTAAAAGGAGTTGATTCTCATGCAGTTTCTGGTCTTACGAGCAAGAGTTGTTTTCTGGTAAAGAAAGTCACTATTGCGCTCCCATTGACATACACAGTGCAAATAGCACTCGCGTCTGTTCCAAGCAAGTACAGTGTATCGGACTGAAGAGGAGCTACTGTTCTTGTCAGTTTCCTAAGCAGAGTTGAACTAGATATGGCCCGTGTGTAGGAAGCACAGTTCTTTTGTTCTGAGCAAGCTCACTGTTCTGGCCCTATAGGAAACACAGTAGAGTAGAAGAGTGCTCTTTTCTCAAAAGCAAAGTGTGTTTCTTGTAAAGCGAGCTAGAGTTTGTTTCCCAGTAATAAATGGAGTTTAATCACATGCAGTTTCTGGTCCTACAAGCAAGAGTTGTTTTCTGGTAAGAAGAGTCACTATTGCGCTGCCATTGCCATACACAGGACAAATAGCACTGGCGTCTGTTCCCAGCAAGTACAGTGTATCGGACTGAAGAGGAGCTACTGTTCTTGTCAGTTTTCTAAGCAGAGTTGAACTAGTTATGGCCCGTGTGTAGGAAGCACAGTTCTTTTGTTCTGAGCAAGCTCACTGTTCTGGCCCTATAGGAAACACAATAGAGTGGAAGAGTGCTCTTTTCCCTAAAGCAGAGTGTGTTTCTTGTAAGTGGAGCTAGCATTTGTTTCTCAGTCCTAAATGGAGTTGAATCACATGCAGTTTCTAATCCTACGAGCAAGGGTTGTTTTATGGTAAGAAGAGTCACTATTGCGCTGCCATTGCCATACACAGGACAAATAGCACTGGCGTCTGTTCCCAGCAAGTACAGTGTATTGGACTGAAGAGGATCTACTGTTCTTGTCAGGTTCTTAAGCAGAAGTGAACTAGATATGGCCGTGTGTGTAGGAAGCACAGTTCTTTTGTTCTGAGCAAGCTCACTGTTCGGACTCCATAGGAAACACAGTAGAGTAGAAGAGTGCTCTTTTCCCAAAAGCAGAGTGTGTTTCATGTAAGGCGAGGTAGCATTTGTTTCCCAGTCCTAAAAGGAGTTGAATCTCATGCAGTTTCTGGTCTTACGAGCAAGAGTTGTTTTCTGGTAAAGAAAGTCACTATTGCGCTCCCATTGACATACACAGTGCAAATAGCACTCGCGTCTGTTCCAAGCAAGTACAGTGTATCGGACTGAAGAGGAGCTACTGTTCTTGTCAGTTTCCTAAGCAGAGTTGAACTAGATATGGCCCGTGTGTAGGAAGAACAGTTCTTTTGTTCTGAGCAAGCTCAGTGTTCTGGCCCTATAGGAAACACAGTAGAGTAGAAGAGTGCTCTTTTCTCTAAAGCAGAGTGTGTTTCTTGTAAGGTGAGCTAGCTTTTGTTTCCCAGTCCTAAATGGAGTTGAATCACATGCAGTTTCTGTTCCTACAAGCAAGAGTTGTTTTCTGGTAAGAAGAGTCACTATTGCGCTGCCATTGCCATACACAGGACAAATAGCACTGGCGTCTGTTCCCAGCAAGTACAGTGTATTGTACTGAAGAGGATCTACTGTTCTTGTCAGGTTCCTAAGCAGAAGTGAACTAGATATGGCCATGTGTGTAGGAAGCACAGTTCTTTTGTTCTGAGCAAGCTCACTGTTCGACACCATAGGAAACCCAGTAATGTAGAAGAGTGCTCTTTTCTCAAAAGCAGAGTGTGTTTCATGTAAGGCGAGCTAGCATTTGTTTCCCAGTCCTAAATGGAGTTGAATCACATGCAGTTTCTGGTCCTATGAGCAAGAGTTGTTTTCTGGTAAGGAAAGTCACTATTGCACTCCCATTGCCATACACAGTGCAAATAGCACTCGAGTCTGTTCCCAGCAAGTACAGTGTATCGGACTGAAGAGGAGCTACTGTTCTTGTCAGTTTCCTAAGCAGAGTTGAACTAGTTATGGCCCGTGTGTAGGAAGCACAGTTCTTTGTTCTGAGCAAACTCACTGTTCTGGCCCTATAGGAAACACAATAGAGTAGAAGAGTGCTCTTTTCCCTAAAGCAGAGTGTGTTTCTTGTAAGGCGAGCTAACGTTTGTTTCCCAGTCCTAAATGGAGTTGAATCACATGCAGTTTCTAGTCCTACGAGCACGAGTTGTTTTATGGTAAGAAGAGTCACTATTGCGCTGCCATTGCCATACACAGGACAAATAGCCCTGGCGTCTGTTTCCAGCAAGTACAGTGTATTGTACTGAAGAGGAGCTACTGTTCTTGTCAGGTTCCTAAGCAGAATTGAACTAGATATGGCCGTGTGTGTAGGAAGCACAGTTCTTATGTTCTGAGCAAGTTCACTCTTCTGGCCCTATAGGAAACACAGTAGAGTAGAAGAGTGCTCTTTTCTCAAAAGCAGAGTGTGTTTTCGTAAGGCGAGCTAGCGTTTGTTTCCTAGTCCTAAATGGAGTTGAATATTATGCAGTTTCTGGTCCTACGAGCAAGAGTTGTTTTCTGGTAAGGAAAGTCACCATTGTGCTCCCATTGCCATACACAGTGCAAATAGCCCTCCCGTCTGTTCCTAGCAATTACAGTGTATTGGACTGAAGAGGTGCTACTGTTCTTCTCAGTTTCCTAAGCAGAGTTGAACTACATATGGCCAGTGTGTGTAGGAAGCACAGTTCTTTTTTTCTGAGCAAGCTCACTGTTCTGGCCCTATAGGAAACACAGTAGAGTAGAAGAGTGCTCTTTTCTCAAAAGCAAAGTGTGTTTCTTGTAAAGCGAGCTAGAGTTTGTTTCCCAGTCCTAAATGGAGTTTAATCACATGCAGTTTCTGGTCCTACAAGCAAGAGTTGTTTTCTGGTAAGAAGAGTCACTATTGCGCTGCCATTGCCATACACAGGACAAATAGCACTGGCGTCTGTTCCCAGCAAGTACAGTGTATTGGATTGAAGAGGATATACTGTTTTGTCAGGTTCCTAAGCAGACTTGAACTAGATATAGCCGTGTGAGTAGGAAGCACAGTTTTTTTGTTCTGAGTAAGCTCACTGTTCGGAACACATAGGAAACACAGTAGAGTAGAAGAGTGCTCTTTTCTCAAAAGCAGAGTGTGTTTCTTGGAAGTCGAGCTAGCGTTTGTTTCCCAGTCCTAAATGGAGTTGAGTCACATGAAGTTTTTTTTCCTAGGAGCAAGAGTTGTTTTCTGGTAAGACAAGTCACTATTGTGCTCCAATTGCCATACACAGTGCAAATAGCACTCGCATCTGCTCCCCGCAAGTACAGTGTATTGTACTGAAGAGGATCTACTGTTCTTGTCAGTTTCCTAAGCAGAGTTGAACTAGATATGGCCCGTGTGTGTAGGAAGCACAGTTGTTTTGTTCTGAGCAAGCTCACTGTTCAGACCCCATAGGAAACACAGTAGAGTAGAAGAGTGCTCTTTTCTCAAAAGCAGAGTGTGTTTCATGTGAGGTGAGATAGCTTTTGTTTCCCATTCCTAAATGGAGTTGAATCACATGCAGTTTCTGGTCCTACGAGCAAGAGTTGTTTTCTGGTAAGAAGAGTCACTATTGCGCTGCCATTGCCATACACAGGACAAATAGCACTGGCGTCTGTTCCCAGCAAGTACAGTGTATTGGACTGAAGAGGATCTACTGTTCTTGTCAGGTTCCTAAGCAGAACTGAACTAGATATGGCCGTGTGTGTAGGAAGCACAGTTCTTTGTTCTAAGCAAGCTCACTGTTCTGACCCCATAGGAAACACAGTAGAGTAGAAGAGTGCTCTTTTCTCAAAAGCAGAGTGTGTTTCTTGTAAAGCGAGCTAGCGTTTGTTTCCCAGTCCTAAATGGAGTTGAGTCACATGCAGTTTTTTGTCCTACGAGCAAGAGTTGTTTTCTGGTAAGGAAAGTCACTATTGCGCTCCCCTTGCCATAAATAGTGCAAATAGCTCTCGCGTCTGTTCCCCGCAAGTACAGTGTATCGGACTGAAGAGGAGCTACTGTTCTAGTCAGTTTCCTAAGCATAGTTTAACTAGATATGGCCAGTGTGTGTAGGAAGCACCGTTCTTATGTTCTGAGCAAGCTCACTGTTCTGGCCCTATAGGAAACACTGTAGAGTAGAAGAGTGCTCTTTTCTCAAAAGTAGAGTGTGTTTTTTTAAGGCGAGCTAGCATTTGTTTCCTAGTCCTAAATGGAGTTGAATCACATGCAGTTTCTTGTCCTACAAGCAAGAGTTGTTTTCTGGTAAGAAGAGTCACTATTGTGCTGCCATTGCCATACACAGGACAAATAGCACTGGCGTCTGTTCCCAGCAAGTACAGTGTATTGGACTGAAGAGGATCTACTGTTCTTGTCAGGTTCCTAAGCAGAATTGAACTAGATATGGCCGTGTGTGTAGGAAGCACAGTTCTAATGTTCTGAGCAAGTTAACTCTTCTGGCTCTATAGGAAACACAGTAGAGTAGAAGAGTGCTCTTTTCTCTAAAGCAGAGTGTGTTTCTTGTAAGGCGAGCTACCGTTTGTTTCCCAGTCCTAAATGGAGTGGAATCACATGCAGTTTATTGTCCTACGAGCAAGAGTTGTTTTCCGGTAAGGAAAGTCACCATTGTGCTCCCATTGCCATACACAGTGCAAATAACCCTCCCGTCTGTTCCCAGCAATTACAGTGTATTGGACTGAAGAGGAGCTACTGTTCTTCTCAGTTTCCTAAGCAGAGTTTAACTAGATATGGCCGTGTGTGTAGGAAGCACAGTTCTTTTTTTCTGAGCAAGCTCACTGTTCTGGCCCTATAGGAAACACAGTAGAGTAGAAGAGTGCTCTTTTCTCAAAAGCAAAGTGTGTTTCTTGTAAAGCAAGCTAGAGTTTGTTTCCCAGTCCTAAATGGAGTTTAATCACATGCAGTTTCTGGTCCTACGAGCAAGAGTTGTTTTCTGGTAAGAAGAGTCACTATTGCGCTGCCATTGCCATACACAGGACAAATAGCACTGGCGTCTGTTCCCAGCAAGTACAGTGTATTGGATTGAAGAGGATATACTGTTTTGTCAGGTTCCTAAGCGGACTTGAACTAGATATGGCCGTGTGAATAGGAAGCACAGTTTTTTTGTTCTGAGCAAGCTCACTGTTCGGAACACATAGGAAACACAGTAGAGTAGAAGAGTGCTCTTTTCTCAAAAGCAGAGTGTGTTTTTTGGAGGTCGAGCTAGCGTTTGTTTCCCAGTCCTAAATGGAGTTGAGTCACATGCAATTTTTTGTCCTACGAGCAAGAGTTGTTTTCTGGTAAGACAAGTCACTATTGCGCTCCCATTGCAATACACAGTGCAAATAGCACTCGCGTCTGTTCCCAGCAAGTACAGTGTATCGGACTGAAGAGGAGCTACTGTTCTTGTCAGTTTCCTAACCAGAGTTTAACTAGATATGGCCCGTGTGTAGGAAGCACAGTTCTTTTGTTCTGAGCATGCTCACTCTTCTGGCCCTATAGGAAACACAGTAGAGTAGAAGAGTGCTCTTTTCTCTAAAGCAGAGTGTGTTTCTTGTAAGGCGAGCTAGCGTTTGTTTCCCAGTCCTAAATGGAGTTGAATCACATGCAGTTTCTTGT